>NW_026869077.1:232297-371574 GCF_020745735.1 Hemiscyllium ocellatum | reverse complement strand
TGCAATAAGGTGAATGGATTTGTGACACAGATATAAAAGTGATTTAGACACCAGGGAGACATGGATTACAGGGTGAACATAAAAATATTCAGTGGTTCGTATTCCTGTGCAAAACTCAGGCAAAATGGCAACGCTAACAATAATGGATAACAAAGGCATTACAGAGGAAAGCATTTGGCCGCAGATCATGAAGTAGAGTCAGTCTGAATGTAAACTCTGCCTACTACTTGCCAAGGTCACAAACAGCAGTTTTAGCATCCAGACAGCATTCCATTGCTCATCACTGCATTAAACAGGAATCATTGGAATTTTTTAACAAAGGTATTGTGATAATTTTGGAAAACTTCAATATTTGTATAATCTGGGACAATCACACGGACGACATTGATATTGGATGTGCTGTTCGGTTAATTTTTTTTCAGTGTTTCTTTGAAAAACACATTGTGCAACTGTTTAGGGACATAACTATCGCAGAGCGACCATGTAATGAAACTTAGTGAATGAGTAATGTCACCTGCAGAGATCCTTCGGGAAATTGTGATGAAGTACAGTTTAAGGAAATATAAGTTTTAAAGTGATCACAGAAAGAACATGCTACAACTAGAGTTTGAGAGGAGAACTGAACAAGGTAAACAGGCTAAAAGATTGAAATATGTGTCTGAAAAATGAACAGTGGAAAACATTTGTAGGAACAATGCAATGTACTCAACAAAAGAACGTTCGATTGAAAAAGTAAAACTCTCAGCAAGAAACTCCAATGATCCCTCACTCAGGAACAAAGGGATCATACTTGATTATGAGGCTGAGAAGATCCCACATAAAGTCCTGAAGTGAGAGTGTGTTTTAGGAGTAAATGTTCATGGATTGCATTGGGTTGCTCACAGGAGCAGGGCTGTGGGATGGGGAACCTTGGTCAGGGGTCATTGACACAATAGGAACAGGGAGAGGTGTAGGTGCCTAGGTGGTGTGAGAGTGGAGAGTGTTTCAGAGAGTGGTCTGGGTGTTTACAAAGCCAGTCTGAATTGCTGCTGCTGGAGGGGTTTGACAGTGGTAGGGAGGGGACATAGGAATTTTTATATATTCTTTCATGGGGTGTGGGTGTCACTGCTGGAACAACGTTCTTTGTCCCCACTGCTAATTACCCAGAGGGTAGCTCAGAGTCAGCCAGTATTGCTGTGGGTGTGGTGTCAGGTTAGAATGTCAGATGTCTTCACTAGAGGAGGTCAGTGAACTAGATGAGTTCTTCCTACTGTTCAACAATGTTTTTTACTGTGGCCCCTCCAATGTCTTTTACAGCCACAACATGACATCCCAACTCTTACGCTTAATGCTCTCCCGAATGAAGATAACCACACCAAACGCCTGCTTCACCAGCCTGTCTACCTGTGACACCACTTTCAAAGAACTGTGTACCTGGGTCACTGGATCTCTGACTGAAACACCACCCAGGGCCCGACAATAACTGTACAAGTCCCACCTGGTTTGTTTCACCAAAATGGAACACTTCACATTTATCTAATTAAAACTCCATCTGCTATTTTTCAGCCCACTATCCCAGCAGAACTGTTCATCCTGTTGTATCATTGATAACCTTCTTCACTGTCACTTTACCACCAATGTCAGTGTCACCCAAGAGCTTACTTACCAGGAAACCAATATTCCCATCCAAACCATTTATCCAAATGACAAACAACAGTGGACCCATTACACCACTGGTCACATGTCTCCAGTCAGTAACACAACATGTCTCCCATCACCCTCTGTCTCCTACCTTCAAGCCAATTTTGTATCCAGTTCACTAGCTCCTCCTGAATGCCATATCCTTTTACACTGCTCTGAGTTTATCACCCAGTATACCAGACAGAACACAGAACGCAGAACAGTACAGCCCAAGACCCTTCGGCCATGATTTCATGCCAACCTTTTATCCAACTGTAAGAACAAAGTAAACTACATACCCTTCATTTCACTATTATCCACATGTTATCCAAGAGTCTATTAAATGTCCCGAATGTGTCTAATTTTACTACCACCACTGGCAGTGCATTCCAACCACCTACCTTTCTCTACCCGCTTATCCATCCTCCATTCACCTTAAAATTATACCGCCTTGTAATAACCATTTATTCCATAGGAGGAAATGTCTCTGACTATTCACTCTCTCTCTGTGCCTCTTATCACTTGTTCACCTCCACAAAGTCAGCCCGCTCCCTTCTTCACTCCAATGAAAAAGCCTTAGCTCCCTTAACCTTTCTTTGTAAGAACTGCCCTCCAGTCCAGGCAGCATCCTGGTAAATCTCGGGTGTACGCTCGCTAAAACTTGCACATCCTTCCTGTAAACAGGGGACCAGAACTGAACACAATATTCCAAGTGTGGTCTCACCAGGATGCTATAAAGATGCAGTAACACCTCACGGCTCTTACAATCAATCCCCTTCTTAGGGAAGCCAACACAACATATGCCTTTTTAACAACCCTACCAACGTGCGTGGCTATTTTGAGGGATCAATGGACATGGACCCCATGGTCTCTCTGTACTTCCACACTGCCAAGCATTCTGCCTTTCACCCTGTATCCTGCATTCAAATTCCACCTTCCAGAATGAATCACTTCACATTTTTCCAGATTGGACTCCATCTGCCACTCCCAGCCCAGCTCTGCGTCCTGTCAATGTCCCACTGCAACCTACAACAGCCCTCCACATTCCCCATCACTCCATCAACCGTCATGCGATTGGCAAACGTACTAACCCACAATCCGAGTCATTGACAAAAATCACAAAGAACAGAGTGCCAGAGCCGATTGTTACAGAACCCCATGGTCACTGAGCTCCTGGCTCAATACTGTCCATCTGCTGCCACCCTCTGTCTTCTCTGGGCCATCCAATCCTGTATCCAGACAGACAGATTTCCCTGTATCCCAATCATCCTTCTTTTCTGAATGAGCCATCATCGTATTCTGTCATATCCTCAAAGAATTCAATAAGGTTTGTGTGGCATGACCTGTCCCTCACAAACCCATGCTGACTGTCTCTAATTAGACCATAGAACATAGACAGTACAGCACAGAACAGGCCCTTCAGCCCACCATGTTGTGCCGACCACTGATCCTCATGTATGCACCCTCTCATTTCTGTGCCCATATGCATATCCAGGAGTCTCTTAATTGTCCCCAATGACCTTGCTTCCACAATGCTGCTGGCAACGCATTCCATGCTCTCACAACTCTGTGTAAATAACCCGCCTCTGACATCCCCTCTATACTTTCCTCCAAACAGCTTAAAACTATGACCCTCATGTTAGTCATTTCTGCCCTGGGAAATAGTCTCTGACTATCGACTCTATCTATGTCTCTCATTATTTTGTATACCTCAATTAGGTCCCCTCTCCTCCTCCTTTCGTCCAATGAAAAAAGTCTGCTCTCAGTCAACCTCTCCTCATAAGATAAACCCTCCAGTCCAGGCAGCATTCTGGTAAACCTCCTCTGAACCCTCTCCAAAGCATCCACATCTTTCCTATAATAGGGTGACCAGAATTGGATGCAGTATTCTAAGTGCGGTCTAACCAAAGTTTCATAGAGCTACAACAAGATCTCACGACTCTTAAACTCAATCTCTCTGTTTATGAAAGCCAAAACACCATATGCTTTCTTAACAACCCTGTCCACTTGGGTGGCCATTTTAAGGGATCTATGTACCTGCACACCAAGATCCCTCTGTTCCTCCACACTGCCAAAAATCCTATCCTTAATCCTGTATTCAGCTTTCAAATTCGACCTTCCAAAATGCATCACCTCGCATTTATCCAGGTTGAACTCCATCTGCCACCTTTCAGCCCATCTCTGTATCTTGTCAATGTCCCGCTGCAGCCTACAACAGCCCTCTATACTTTCAACGACACCTCCAATCTTTGTGTTATCTAAAAACTTGCTGACCCATCCTTCAATTGCCCTCATCCAAGTCATTAATAAAAATTACAAACAGTTGGAATGCTACGAGTGATTGCGGAGTTTACAGGGATAAGGTTGTTGGTAGGACAGGGCTCGATTACACAGACAGGGACTGTTTTTGGCAGCTGAGTAGGTTGCAGGGATAAAGAGTTTTGTAACATCTGGCGGAACAAACTGAGATATGGAGGGTCATCGTGACTGAAGATGTTTAAGATCTAGGAAGGCTTAGGCTCTGGGGGTTATTTAGACATGGAGGCTGTGGAATCTGGGTTCGTTTTTGAGAGATTGGGGTGGCAAGTTTGGTTGGAGACAGTTTCACAGATAAGGGAGCATAGCACAAACAGGAGGAAGTTCCTGCGGTAGGGAGGGTTCAAGTGGAGAGTGATGTTTACACAGATAGGGATGTAAGAGCTGGAGAAGGTTATGGAGATGCGTAACTGGATGGAGATACAGGAGGAGCTTACATTGACACGGTGGGTGATAGTGACGGGAGAATGTTACATAGTTAATGAGTCTTGTAGGAACAGGACTGGGTGAAACACAGGCATTGGAGTGGGATCTACTGATCGGGAGTGTAGCAGGGACCTGACAGGATAACACAGATAGGGATGCTGGTAGGGACTCCACAGACTGATGGCGTTTTAGGGACTGGAAGAGGTTATGTGCACTGGGAGGGCTGTAAGACTGCAGGAGCTCATAGGGAGTTGAAGATTTGGAGCAGTTCACAGAGGGAGAGTTCTCCAACAGGAGTAGGTTACAGATAGTGAGGGTTGTGTAGACTGAGAAAGTTAAAGAGAGGGGGAGTTTTCAGGTCCAGAAGAGATTACACTGACAGGGACAGTTGAAGATACTGAACAAAAAAGAACATGGAGAAGATTACACAGATAGGGAGGGATGTTGGGACTGAAGGTGAATACACACACGGAGGGTTGTATTGATAGGCGGAGCTTAGAGGGATAGGGACTGGTCTCGGGATTTACACAGATAAGGAACGTTGTGTTTTTGGAGAAGGTTACACTGATGCAGACAGTGTTAGGGAGTGTTTAATGGACTACAGAAGAGCTCAGAGAGAATGTATTATGGGGAGTGGAGGAGTTTACAGACACAGAGATGGCTGTCGGTTTGAAAAGAGTTTCTACAGATCCTCAGTGCTGTAAGGCTGGAGGGAGGTTACAATAATAAGGGTTACCTACACTTAATGACTTCTTTGATATGGAGAAAGTCTCAGAATGGAACTGTCAAAAGGAAATATAGACAGTTCAGATGAGTTTACAGAGATATAAATGTTTTTGGGGGTTTCTGGATGAAACAGTGATTGGGAGTGATGTAACGAATGGCAATAATTTTAGGGATTATTCTAAAGGCAGGAAGTGGTGACAGCCATATCGATTGTGGTAAGGACTGGAGAAGCTTACATCGCCAAGGAGTGTTTTAGAGACTGTTGGAGACTCCACATATAAGGAGAGTATTGGGGATGGTTGACAGGACTGGGCAATAACCTGAATAGAATCTCCACAGTGTGGAAAAAAGGCCATTTGGCCCAACAAATCCACATCAACCCTCTAAAGTGCATTCTAACCAGACCCATCCCTCTCCCTGTCCATTAAACACTGCCTTTCTCGTGGTGAACTCACCTAAACTACACTTGCCTGAATACTACAGTGAATTTCTGATGGCCAATCCACGTATCGTGCAAATGTTGGGCTATGGAAGGAAACCGGAGCACCCGGAAGAAACCCACACAGTCAGAGGGGAGTACATGCAAAGACCACACAGACAGTCGGCCAAGGCTGGAATTGAAGCCAGGTTCCAGGCACAGTGAGGCTGATTATACAGAGCACTGCAGAGATTGGACTAGGTCACAAGTTCACAAGGGTCTCTTGGAACAGGAGAAGGTTACATAGATGGTGTCCATGAGAGGGACTAGAGGGAGTTAACACAATAGGGAAGGTTGTGGATTCTCTCTACAATTAGAGGTAGGGACAGTTGGGGAAACTGGATGAAGTTAGGCATACTCAGAGTTGTACACACTGGGTGAGGTTACTGAGTTAGCAAGGATTCTATGGACTGACTAATGTTATGGACAGATGCAGTTGTGGGAATGTGAATTGTTGCAACAATTGAGAGGATATTTCAGGCACATTGATGCTTTTAGTGGCTGCAGGATGTTCGAGAGCTAAGAAGGCTCGTCCTGACTGGAGGTGATCAGAGGTAAGAAACATTGTACTGATGGGAGTTAGTCACAGAGACAGAGAAGATTGAAGAGAGAGAGAGGGCAAGGTTACAGATCTCAGGAGCTTTCAGGTGGCTTCACAATGTTACACAAAGGGAGGGTTGGCAGGAAACGCTGTAGGAACTGGAGGACTCTGTACAGACAGTGAGGTGAAATGGATGGTGGAAGGTTAGAGGTAATGAAGGTGCTGTAGGACAGGATGGAGGAGTGCTGCTGGGACTGGAGAAAGTTACAGTGACATCATGTGCTGGAGAGGCTGGAGGAAGGTACACAGGTGGGCAGGTCAGTAAGGGCTGGATGTTACAGACAGAGTGGGCTGTAGGTGCTGGACAAGATGACAAACGTAAGGATTTTTATAGTGTTTTGGTGATGGGGGTCATAACAGTTGGTTTCAAAGGCATTTTGGTAAAATATAAGGACAAGGCAGAGGTGAAGACGCCAAATTTGTGGAAGCCCCCTAATTGTTAGAATATCACTGTCACTGGGCATTATCATTATCACGAGACAGGATCTGGCAAACACAGACCGGGAGGAACTATTTGCAGTTGGGTTCATATTCAGAAAGAGGAAGTGCGTCAAAGTGATACAGGGAGAATTCAAGGCCAGTGTGTTCTGCGAAGAGTGATTGACAAAGGCAGTAACTCCAGTGAATACTGGTCAAGCGATATCCTGAGCTTGATAAAGGAAATACAATGCGATGAAAACAGGCAAAGACCGACCAACGTATAGCGAGTGCAAGGGGATCCTTAAAATGATGGGCAAATAATGGGCATGAAATATCCTTTTCAGATACTGTTAAGGAGAGGCCACAATGTGTTTAATGAGTACAGTTAGAGGAAGACGATTCCCAGGTAAACAGCGAGGCTTGTTAGAAACCAAAGGGACAATCCGTGCATGGAGCCAGAGGAAGTAGGTAAGGTCTTCAATGAAAGCTTCCCATCTGTATTGACACAGGAGAAAGGCATTGTAGTCGGGGATTTCAGTGGGGATGGTGAGGTTTTAGAACATGATAAGATGAATAAGGAGGAGGTATTAAATGTTTTCACAGGCATAAAGGTGGAGAAATCCCCAGTGCCTCATGAAATGTATCCCAAGTTGCTATGGGAAGGAAGGCTGGAGTTTGCTGGGGCCCTGGTGTATATTTTTAATACTTTGCTGGCCACAGGTAAAGTTCTGAAAGACTGGAGGATCGCTAATGCGGTTCCTTTGTTCAAGAAGGGCAGCAGAGATTGGCCAGATAATTACAGAGCAGATAGTCTGACAGCGGGGGGGGGTGGGGGGGGGGGGGGCGGTTATTGGGAACAATTGTGAGGATGAATCGACACTTGCAAAGGCAAAGATCACCTCGGCAGCGTCATCACGGATGTGGTAGAGGACGATACTGTCTGAGGAATTCAGTTCAGTTTTTTTGAAATGGTGTCTAAAAATATTGATGAGGGCAGTGCAGATGATGTGGTTTACATGGACTTGAATAAGACGGTTGACAAAATCCCTCATGGAAGGCTGGTTCAAATGTAAAGAGCCACAAGGCAAGTTCGCAAATTAGATACAAAATTAGCGGATACACTTCTTCATGTTTGAAATTCTTTCACCAGTGGGTGTACCACAGGGATCTGTGCAGGAACCATTGCTGGTTATTATGTACACTAATAACTTGGATGTGAAAGCATAACTTGTGGGCGGCACGGTGGCAGAGCGGTTAGCACTGCTGCCTCACAGCACCTGAGACCCGGGTTCAATTCCCGACTCAGGGTGCTCCGGTTTCCTCCAACAGTCACAAAGATGTGCGGGTTAGGTGAATTGGCCATGCTAAATTGCCCGTAGTGTTAGGTAAAAGGGGTAAATGTCGGGGTATAGGTGGGTTGTGCTTCGGCGGGTCGGTGTGGCTGCAGTCTGATATCGATCAGATGATAAACTGAGCAGAGTAATGGCAGATGTAGTTTACTTCTGATCACTGTGAGGTAATGCACTGTGGGAAGTCTCATAAGTGAAGGATATACATCATGAATGGTAGGTCCACCTGGAGTACTGAGGAACAAGGGACCTTGGTGGACAAGTCTCTGGATGTGTGAAGTTGTCAGCACATGTTGACAGGGTGGGGAAGACATCTGAACTGGGAGCAGGAGGGGGATCCACATCCTGGTGGGGCGAATTGTAGGAGCTGCTTGAGAGGATATAAACCAGTCTGGTAGGGTGTTGCATCTTAAACAGTCCTAAGGCCAGAAAGAAGATTGAGGCTGATGCACAAGTTAATGAGAACAATTTCAGCAGACAAGGCAAGCAAGAATATAGCAGGAAATGGGGAGAAACTGATGATTAACCTGCATTTATTTCAATACAACGGGCCTGACAGCTACGGAAGATAAACTCAGGGCATGGATTGGAACATGGGACTGGGACATTACAGTTATTACAGAAACAAAGCCGAGGGAGGGGCAGGGCTGTCAGCACATTGGTTCAAGGTGGAGATGCTACAGGAAGCATCAAAGGGTAGGCAAGAGAGGATGTGTGGTGGTGGGTTTTGATTGCATAAATCATCACAGCAAGATTTAGAGAGGATATTCCTGTGGGATTGCCCACTGAAGTTATGTTAGTGCAACTGAGAAATAAGAATGGGTCATCACTTTGATACGATTGTCCTACTGACCCCGAATAGTCTGTGGCAGACTGAGGAACAAATATATCAGGAGATCTCAAATATCAATCAGAATAATAGGGCTGTTATGGTTGGGGTTTTTCAACTTCCAAACCTAGACTGGGACTGCCAGTGTTCAGCATTTGCAAGGTAGCAATTTGGTAATTATGTTCAAGAAATTCCCAAACAATATGTAAATGGTCTGAAAAGAGAAAGGGGCAAAGCCTGACCTTCCCTTGGGAAACAAGGTCGGGAAAGGGACTGATGTGTGAGTGGGAATGCATTTTGCCAAAATGACCACAATTCTCTTAGCTTAAGAATAAAGATGGAAAAGAACAGGTCTGGTCCACAAGTTCAAGGTATGAAATGGGACCAGACCAATCTTGACAGTATTAGACAGGAACTTTCAAAAGGTGATCAGGGAGTCTATTTGCAGGGAAAGGGAAGTCTGGCAACTGAGAATATTTTAAAAGTGAGATAAATTGAGCGATCACCACCAGTATGTTCCTGTTTGTGTGCAGCTCAATGCTGACAGCCCTCGGAAACACTGGCTGTCTACTGGACAAGGAAAAAGGGCATATTTCAGGTATCGCCAGCTGGATCAAGGGAATGCATGAGGATCAAGGGGCTGTAGGGATACACTTTGGGTGGAAATCAGGAATGCAGAAAGGGTACATGAAATAGCCTCGGCAGGAAAGGATAGGGAGAATGCAAAAGTGATTGTATAACTATATTGAGTAAAAGTGTAACTCGAAACAAAATAGTGTTCCTTAAGGATCAATGAGATCATTGATGTGTGGAACCGTAGGATATGGCTAGACTTTAAACACATTTTGTGACTCCAGAACTTACTGTTGACAAAGACTGGGGAACTCAGGGAACAAGAGTAATACGTTAGACCATATTTGGAGTTTGCTGCAATTCCAGTATCCCGCTATAGGAAGGAGGTTGGGAAGCTTGAAAGTGTTCAGAAAAGATTGACAAGATGTTGCCGGGGTTGTTGCTGAATAAGCTCGGGCTATTTTCACTGGAGCATCAGAGACTGAGGGGTGACCTGACAGAGGATTATCCATGAGGGATATGGATTGGGTAAGCATTCAAGGTCTTTTACCAGGGGTTGGGGAGTCCAAAACTAAAGGGCATATGTTTAAGGTTAAAGGGGGAAAGGTTTAAAAGGGACTGAAGGGTCAGCTTTTTATGCACACGGTGATGTGTGTATGGAATGAGCTGAGGGAGAAAGTAACACATACTTAGACTATGACAACATTTAAGGGATGGATGGGTATGTGAATAATAAGGGTTTAGAGGTACATGGGCCAAATGCTGATAAATGGGATGGACTTATTTAGATCTTCTGGTCAGCATGGATGAGTTGGATCGAAGGGTCTGTTTCCCTTGTACATCTCTATGGCTTGAAAAGAGGGCATGTTATAGAAGAGGTGGTGCTGGACGTTTTAAAACACAAAGGTATGGAAAGCCCCAGGACCTGATTACATGTATCACAGGGCATTGTGGGATGTTAGGGAAGGAACTGTGGAGCCGCTAACAAAGGTATTTGTACCAATGACAGCCATGTGTGATGGGCTGGAAGGCTGGAGGGTGACATAGTGGACAGTGAAGGAGGTTTGCTAAGATTACAAAGGGATCTTGATGATATGGGTGAATGAGCTGAAAAATTGCAGATGGACTTCAATCTGAATAAATGCAAGATAATGCACTTGGTAAAACAAACAAAGGTAGAGCCGATACAATTACTGTTCGGGCCTCAGTTAGTGTTTTAGAGCAGAGGGACCTCCGGGTTCAGGTACATAATTCTTGAAGTTTGCATCACAGGATGGATAAGACAGTGCTTGGCATGCCTGACTATTGCTCAGTCCATTGAATGGAGAATTTGGGACGTCATGTTGAGATTGCACAGACATTGGTGAGGCCTGTTCTGCAATACTCTGTCCAGTTCTGGTCGCCCAGTTATAGGGAGGATATTATTAAGCTGCAGGGGATTCAGAAGAGATTTACCAGGACGTTGCTGGGTATGGAAGGCTTGAGTTCTGCAAAATGGCTGGACAGGCTGAGTCTTTTTTCACTCGAGCCTGGAAGTTGAGACGTGATGTTATAAAAGTAAATTTTAAAAAATAAGGTATATAGATCGATTTAATGGTAGTTGTCTTTAACACAGGATGGGGGACTCCCAAGAGGAGGGACCACGTCTTAAAGTTTAGAAGAGAGCAATGTTCAAAAAAAGACATGGGGGCAAATTGTTCCACAGACGGTGTTTTGATTGTGGAATGAACTTGCTGAAGAAGGGTGGATGTGGGTACAATGACAACGTTTAAAAGACAGAGATACTAAACAAGTATTTAGCATCAGTTTTTACTGTGGAAAAGGATATGGAAGATATAGAATGTCGGGAAATAGATAGTGACACCTTGCAAAATATCCATATTACAGACGAGCAAGTGTTGATGGCTTGAAATGCATAAAGGTGGGTAAATTCCCAGGACCTGATCAGGTGTACCCTCGAACTCTGTGGGAAGCGAGAGAAGTGATTACTGAGCCTCTTGCTGAGATATTTGTATAATCAATAGTCACAGGTGAGGTGCCGGAAGACTGGAGGTTGGTTAATGCGGTGCCATTGTTTAAGAAGAGTGGTAAGGACAAGCCGGGAATTATAGACCAGTGAGCCTGACCTCGGTGGTGGGCAAGTTGCTGGAGGGAATCCTGAGGGACAGGATGTACATGTAGTTGGAAAGGCAAGGACTGAATCGGGATAGTCAACATGGCTTTGTGCGTGGGAGATCATGCCTTACAAACTTGACTGAGTTTTTTGAATAAATAACAATAAGGATTGATGAGGGCTGAGCGGTAGATGTGATCTATATGGACTTCAGTAAGGCGTTCGACAAGGTTCCCTATGGGAGACTGGTTAGCAAGGTTAGATCTCATGGAATACAGGGAGAAGTAGCTATTTAGATGCAGAACTGGCTCAAAGGTAGAAGACAGAGGGTAGTGGTGAGGGTTGCTTATCAGACTGGAGGACAGTGACTGGTGGAGTGTCACAAGGATTGGGCCTAAGAATGGTGAATAGCCAAGGGTAAGGGAGTCCAAAACTTGAGGGTACAAACTGGAGGTGAGAGAGCAAAGATTTAAAGAGGGAGCTGAGGGGCAACATTATCCACAGAGGATGGTGCACAGACAGAACCTTGTGCCAGGGGGCACATGGGAGAAACAAGAACAATGACAACATGGAAAAGACTTTGGGCAGGAACATGGAGAGGGGAAGGTTTGAAGAGCTAAGGGCCAAACGCAGGCAAATGAGACTCATTCAGTATAGGAAACATGGGCAGCATTGACGAGTTGGACCACAGGTTCTGTTTCCGTGCTGTATCACTCTGTATCCAGGTAAAGAGGATTATAGTACGGAAGTAAAGCATGTTGTGGACACTGAAACAAGTTATAGTGAAAGGGATGGTAGTCTAAAATGCAGTACGTTTCAAATATGTGGAGGGTCTATCAGGAAGGGAGGAGTTACAGGGACAGGAACTGTTATAGGAGTTAAAAATGACTGAAGACACCGGTGCACAAGCCATGCCACACATAGAGTGTTGCAGAGTAGTGAGTCTGAGTACAGTGTTGGAGGGAGAACACAGAACAGAAAGATCCCAGGCAGCATTCACAACATCTCGTCGGAGGCCTGCTTTCCCCTCTGTTGCCCTGATGCTCACTAAGACAGCACCGGCCTGGATTGATAACTATGAACTCCCCATGCTGTCTCAGTGCAACGTAAGTTAATGTAGACGTGGTGATTCAGCCAGGGGTGTTTCTGTACTGTACTGTACTTACCCTCCAGCACTGTATCTATGTCATGTCATGTTAGATGATGTTTGGAGCCCTCCCATTGCTCCCTGCTGTGTACACTGTGAGTGAACTTACCTCACTGCAGGATTTATTGAAGGCTCCAGATCTCTCTGCCGTTTGTCTCTCTGGCTGACCAATCAACTTCAATGAGGTGTTGGACGAGACACCCAGCAATTGGGAAGTCTATGGAGTCAGCACTTTCCTGAGGACCTACAGGAGACAGAAAAATAGACAGAATGGGGAATTAGACTGATGCAGTGAGGTTTACACATGGAGAATGGAAATGAACCCCACAGAGATCTGGAAAATCCCACTCCATCCCTGGTCTGCGCTGTTGCATCTCTCTGGAGTGGAGAATTCTGTTCGCTCAGGATCTGGAGTAACTGCAAGAGCGGGAGGCTCTGACAGAGGCTGCAATTAGACCCACACAGTGAGGGATACCAAAGGGAGAGAGACTGAATGATATCACCAGAGTGCTGGAAGACCTCAGGATCACACAGTCATGTTGGAAGAATGGGTTTAGCTTCATGATGCCCTGGTATCAGTGCTCAGGGATGAGCAACCACTGAGCAGGCGAATTGATGACCGAGTGGTATTACTGCGAGAGAATTTATCCAAAACTTCAGCTAATGTTCAGGGGAAGTGGGTTTTAATCTCACCATAAATAATTTTAAAAATAGTAATTAACAATCCATAAATAAATATGAAACCATTGCAGATGTTCAAAAACCCCAAACCCTTGTCCTTTAGATAAGGACATCTGCTCATCCTCACGTGGTCTGCACGACATCCCCACAGCAAAGTGTTTGCCTCTCAATTACCCTCTGAAATGGCCGAGCAAGTTACTCAGCTCAAGGGCAGCTCGGGCTGGGCAAGAAAGGCTGGTCAGCTAGAGACACCCACATCCCATACCTGATTTAATAAATAATCCATGAGGATGGTCCCCCTGGAACTGCGCTGGGGCCAGGGTCCGGGCCAATCATATCGGTAAGTTTATGGATGGGGCTTTCAACTGACAGAGAGGATGCCAGTGAAAGGAGCTTTCCAAATCCAAAGGGAAAAGGTGAAGAATGGGAGCAGTATGGGAATGTGGCAGAAGACAAGCAGAAAGGAACAGGATGGGACAGAGCTTAACTAAAACTGTACATCAGGGAATCGGTTTGTGACAGGAAATTATGGGAAAGAGTAAATTATGTTTTTTGAATGTCTCTTCAATAAGGTAGATTGATTTGTGACACCGAGATAAAAGAGGTTTAGACACCAGAGAGATGTGGTTACAGGGTGAACAAAAGGTGGACAGAAATAGTCAATGGATCACAACCTTGCGGAAATTCAGGCAAAATGGGTAACGCAAACAATAATGGGTAAGAAAGGCATTACAGAGAAAGCATTTGGTCTCAGATCATGAAGTGGAGTCAGTCTGAATGTAAATTCTGGCTACTACTTGCCAAGGACACAAGCAGAAGAACAGTTTTAGCTACCGAACAGCATTCCATTGCTCATCACTGCGTTACACAGGAACTCACTGGAATTTTTTTAAGAAACACATTGTGATAATTTTGGGAAACTTCAATATTCACATAATCTGGGACACTCACACTGACAACAGTGATATTGGAAGAGGAGTTCAGAGAATTTTTTTTCAGTGTTTTTTTGAATAACAAATTGTGCAATTGGTTAGGGATGTAACTGTCTCAGAGCGACCGTTGTGTGATCAAACTTAGTGGATGAGTAATGTCACCTGCAGAGATCCTCAGGGAAATTGTGATAAAATACAGTTTAAATAAATATAAAGTTTTAAAGTGAATCACAGAAAGGAAAAGCTACAACTAGAAACAAAAACAACCAATTACTTGGGTTTGAGAGGAGAACTGACCAAGGTAAAGAGGCGAAACAGACTGAAATATGGGTCTGTAAATGAACGGTGGAAAATATTTGAAGGAACAGTGTAAATCACTCAACAAAATAAGATTCCATTGAAACAGACAAAACCTCAGCAAGAAATCCCCACCGGCCCCTCACTCAGGACAAAATGTATCATATTAGATTATGAGGCTTAGAAGATCACCAAAAATTACTTGAAATCCTGAAGTGAGATTGTGTTTTAGGAATAAGTTTTAAAGGGATTGCAAAGGATCTGCTAGCAGGAGGGCAGCAGTGGGAAGGGGAATCACTGTCAGGGTATAATGTCACAAAAGGAACAGGGAGAGGTGAAGGTGCTGGAGGTGGTGAGAGTGTTACAGAGAGTGGTCAGGGTGTTACAAAGCCAGTACGGATTGCTGCAGCTGTGGGGGTTTGCAGAGGTAGGGAGGGACATAGGTATTTTTATTTATTCATTCATGGGATGAAGGTGTCACTGCTAATTACCCAGAGGACAGCTCAGAGTCAGCCATCTTGCAGGGGGTCTGGGGTCACATGTTAGCCAGACCAGGTTAAAATGTCAGATGTTATACACAAATGGTCAGTGAACCAGATGTGTTTTTCCCACTGATCAACAATGCTTTTATAGTGGCCTGACCAATGTCTTGTACAGATACAACATGACGTCCCAACCCTTTCTCTTCATGCTCTGCCCAATGAAGGTAGACATCCCAAACGCCTGCTTCACCAGCCTGTCTCCCTGTGACACCACATTGTGTACCTGCATCCCTGGGTCTCTGACTGACAACACTACCCAGGGCCCGAACAGTAACTGTACAAGTCCCACCCTGGTTTGTTTAACCAAAATGGAACACTTCACACTTATCGTATTAAACTTTATCTGCTATTCTTCAGCCCACTCTCCCAGCAGTACTGTCCATCCTGCTGGATCATAGACAACCTTCTTCACTGTCCACTTTCCCACCAATGTCAGTATCACCCAAAAAACTTCCTTACCAGGAAACCAATATTCCCATCCAAACCATTTATCCAAATGACAAACAACAGTGGACCCACTACACCGCTGGTCACATGCCTCCAGTCAGAAAAACAACATGTCTCCCATCACCCTGTCTCCAACCATCAAGACCAATTTTTTGTCCAGTTGACTAGCTCCTCCTGAGTGCCATATCCTTTTACACTGATCTGAGTTTATTACTCAGTTTACACATATGACACATAGAACACAGAAAAGTACAGAACAAGACCCTTCGGCCATGATGACATGCCAATCTTTTATCTGACCGTAAGATTAAAAAAAAAGTGGCAGATAGAGTTTAATTCAGGGAAATGCAACGTGCTGCACTTTGGGAAAGCAAATCTTAATAGGACTGATACATGAAATGGTCAGGTCCTCGGGAGTGTTGCTGAACAAAGAGACCTTGGGGTGCAGGTTCATAGCTCCTTGAAAATGGAGACCCAGGTAGATAGTATAGTGAAGAAGGCGTTTGGTATGCATTCCTTTATTGGTCAGAGTATTGAGTACAGAAGTTGGGAGGCCATGTTGTGACTGTACAGCACATTGAATAGGCCACTGTTGGAATATTGCATGCAATTTTGGTCTCCTTACTATCAGAAAGATATTGGGAAACTTGAAAGGGTTCAGAAAAGATTTACAAGGATGATGCCAGGGTTGGCGGATTTGAGCTGTAGGGAGAGGCTGAACAGGCTGGGGATGATTTCCTTGGAGCTTCGGGAGGCTGAGGGGTGACCTTATAGAGGTTTACAAAATTATGAGGTGCATGGATAGGGTAAATAGACAAAGTATTTTCCCTGGGTTTGGGGAGTCCAGAACTAGAGGGCATAGGTTTAGGGTGAGAGGGGAAAGATATAAAAGAGATCTAAGGAGCAACTTTTTCACGCAGAGGGTGGTACGTGTATGGAACAGGCTGTCAGATGAAGGGTGGAGGCTGGTACAATTGCAACATTTAAGAGGCATTTGGTTGGGTATATGAATAGGAATGCTTTGATGGGATAGGGACCGGGTGCTGGCAGGTGGGACTAGACTGGGTTGGGATATCTGGTCGGCATGGACGGGTTGGAACGACGGGTCGGACCGACGGGTCTGTTTACGTGCTGTACATCTCTTTGAATCTAACTTCCATACCCTTCATTTTATTATCATCCATGTGCCTACCCAGAAGTATATTAAATATCCCTGATGCATCTGCTTTTACTGCCACCGCTGGCAGTGCATTCCACACAGCCACCACTCTGTATGTAACGACCCTACCTCTGAAATCTCCACTTAACCATCCGCTAATCACCCGAAAATTATACCCCCTGTAATAGCTATTTATATGAGCATAAAAAATATCTCTTATTATTCACTCTGTGAATGCCTCTCATCACCTTGTTCACCTCTGCCAAGTCGCACCTCACCCTTCTTCACTCCAATGAGAAAAGCCGTAGCTCCCTCAACCTTTCTTCATAAGACATGCCCTCCAGTACAGACAGCATCCTGGTAAATCTCCTCTTTACCCTCTCTCAAGTTTCCACATCCTTCCTGTAATGAAGGGACCAGAACTGAACACAATATTCTAAGTGGGGTCTAACCAGTGCTGTAGAGAGCTGCAGCATAACCTCACCGCTTTAAAACTCAATCCCCAAACTAATGAAATCCCACAAAATATATCCCTTCTTAACAAGCTTATCAGCATGGGTGGCTACTTTGAGGGATCTATGGACTTGGACCCCAAGATCCCTCTGTTCCTCCACACTGCCAAAGATCCTGCCTTCTGCATTCAAATTCAATCTTCAAAATGAATGACTTCACACTTTTCCAGATTGACCTCCATCTGCCACTTCTCGACTCAACTCTGCATCCTGTCAATGTCCCGTTGCAATCTACAACAGCCCTCCACACTGTCAGCCACGCCACCAACCTTCGTGTCATTGGCCAGTCTACTAACCGACCCTTCCACTCACACATTCAACTTATTCATAAAATCACAAAGAGCAGAAGTGCTGTAATCACACCCTACAGAAAACCACTGGTCACTGAGTTCCAGGATGAATTATTTCCGTCTATCGTCACCCTCTGTCTTCTGTGGGCCAGTAATCCTGTATCCAGACAGACAGGTTTCCCTGTATCCCATGCCTCCGTATTTCCTGAATATGCCATAAAGGTGTTTTGTCACATTCTTAAAAGATTCAATATGACTTTTAAGGCATGACCTGTCCCTTATACAAACATGCTGACTATCTCTAATCAAACTATGGTTTCCTCAGGAAAAATAAATCCTCTATCTCAGAATCCTCTCCAATAGTCTGCACACCACAGACATAAGACTGACAGGTGTGCAATTCCCAGGATTATTCCTATTCCCTTTCATGAACAAGGGAATAATATTTTCCTGCCTCCAATCAACTGGTCCGACTCCAGTGGACAGTGAGGGTGCAAAGGTCATCACCAGGTGCGCAGCAACCCATTCCCTCGCTTCGTGCAGTAACTTTGGACGCATCCAGTCTGTTTCAGCGACTTATCTATCCTTATCTTTTACAAAATTCTCAGCACATCCTCCTCCTTAACATCCACCTGTTCACGTACATCAGCCTGTTTCACGCTGTCCTCACAAACAACAAGACCCTTCTCAGCAGTGAATACTGAGGCATAGTTTTCATTAAAGACCTCCCCTACCTCCTGTGACTCCAGGCACAAGTTCCTTCCACTATCCCAGAGTGGCCTTATCCTCACTCTGACCATCCTCTTGGCCCTCACATCAGTGGAGAATGCCTCACAGTTTTCCTTAAGCCTTCCCAAGAAAGCTTTTTCATGCCGCCTTCTAGTTGCCCTAAGTCCATTCCTTGGTTCCTTCCTGGTACCTTCAGGGAATCTCTACAGTATGGAAACAGGCCATTTGGCCCAACACCTCCATATTAACCCTCCAAACAGTATCCAACCCAGCCCCATTCCCCCACCCTGTTACTCTCCATTTGCCCTGACTAATGCACCAAACTACCCATCCCTGAACACTATGGGTAATTTAGCATGGCTGAGTCACCTAATCTGCACATCTTTGGATGGTGGGTGGAAACTGGAGCACCTGGAGGAAACACACGCAGACACGGGCAGAATGTACAAACTCCCCACAGACAGTCGCCTGAGGCTCTCATCGAAATGGAGTCCGTGGTGCTATGAGGTAGCAGTGCTAACCACTGAGACACCGCGCCACCCAATGTAACTCTCTGGAGCCCTGCCTGATCCTTGCTTCCTCAACCTTAAGTTAGCTTCTTTCTTCCGCTTGACTAGATGCTGAAGTCCACGTGGACAACGCTAACTGCTCTGCCTTCATCTATACCTTGTCCAACTCCGCAAAGAGTCAATCCACTTTGTGAAATATGGTTTTTCTACTCACAAAGCCATGCTGACCATCTCGAATCAGCCTTTGCCTTTGTAAATATACATAGCTCCTTTCTCTCAGAATCTCCTCCAACAACTTCCCCATCACTGGGCACACTGGACTGTAATTTCCTGGGTTTTCCCTGCAGTCCTTAAGTGATGCAACAGCCTTAGCCTCCCTCCAGTCTTCCGGTACCTGACTGCGTCTGTTGATAATATAAATATCTCTGTAAGGGACACTGCAATCTCTTCCCTAGCTTCCCACAATATTCTAGTATCGATCCAATGAGCTACTGAGGATTGATCTACCTTTATTTGTTTTAAGATTCCAGCACTTTCTCTTCTCTGGTGAGGATTCTTTCCAAGACATCGCTATTTATTTCCCCAAGTTCCCGAGCTTCCATATCTTTCTCCACAGTAAATACTGACAAGGCTGTTTGGTCTAATATCTCACCCATCTCATCTGGTTCCACACATGCGTGACCTTTTGATCTGTAAAGGGACCCTATTCTCTACCAAGTTACTACTTAGCCCTTATTAAAACTTGTGTAAAGGCTTCTGATAATTCAAATACACCACATCCCCCACACCACTACACCCCTCCTACACCCTTACAACTCTGCCATTTGTATTCACACAGACAAATTAAATCCAACAGGCTCAGGAACAAATTCTCTTTTATCAAATGTGTCTCTAAATGGCCAGTTATTGTATACTGACTTATCCTTTCTAACAATGTCAGTATGGTCCCGACTTACTGTCAGGGGAGGTGGAGTAGGTTGTGGTTGAACCCATTGAAGTTTAGATAATGAGAGAGAAACGGAATGAACCATCCATGATTCTGAGGGGCTCTGATCGGGCAGATGCTGAGAAGTTAGAAAATAGAACAGTAGAGCACAGCAACAGGCCCTTCGGCCCACCACGTCTATGCTGTCCATGATGCTATTCTAACTCATACAATCTGCCTGCACATGGGCCCATATCCCTCTATTCTCTTCCCATTCATGTTTCTGCCTAAATGCCACTTCAAACCTTTACTCACATTTCTGCTTCTACCACCTCCCTCAGTAACATCCACTCTACGTAAAAAAAACACTTTCCCTCACACACCTCATTTAAACTTTCTCTTTTTCACTTTAAACCTCTGCTCTCTAGTATTTGAAACTTACACACTGGAAAAGAGATTCTGACTATCTACATTATCTATCCCTGTCCTAACGTTATATCCCTGTACCTGGTCACCTGTCAGCCTCTGATACCCTCACAAATCAATCCAACTTTGTTTAATTTCCTCTTACACACCTAACATACCCTTAAAAACCCAAACATAGGCAACGTGCTGATAAACACCTTTTTTACCCTCTCCAAAGCCTCCCCATCCTCCCTATTGTGTGGAGATGAGAACTGCACACAGTTCTCCAAATGTGACCAAACAAACGTTTTATACAATTACAGTATCAGATGCAAACCACTACACCCAATGTTGTGACCGATGAAGGTCAGTGCTCCATTTGCTTTCTTTTCCATCTGAAACACTTCTGTTGCCATTTTAAGGGAGTTGCTGACTTGCACCAAGATCCTTCCGTAGATCAATATCCCTCAGTATGCTGACTTCCTTCTTGAATTTGACATAATCTCACACTTGTCCAGACTAAACCCAATTTGCCATTTCTGTCTATCTCTCCGACTGTTCTGTAACCTCCTGCAGATGTTACTGAATCAGGGAAACAAGGGCTTTGTGGAAAAGGCAGGAAAATAGAGTTGGACAGTATCAGATCAGCCATGATCTGACTGAAGGGCACAGTATACTCAATGGGCCAAATGGCCTCATTCACCTGCTACATCTCATGGTGTGAGCACAAACTCAGTATGTCCTGCATAATATTATGGGTTTCTGCTCACAAAACTCCTTTACAATGGGATTATTGGATATTTATTCGTACACAGCATTTGATCTACAAATATGATATGATGTTATAGAAAACTATCTCGCATACAATCCAGGATTCTATCCGTTACAGCACTGATACTCACTGCTGTATCAGTCGGCATGGAGATCACACCACTGTCACACACAGGTACTGTACAGCCCTTGCTACAAGTACATTCAGTGTCCTGACTGTAACCACATTGACATTTCCATCACTGGTTGGTGCCTACAATAGAATTCCTGCTAACGGTTGCTGTTTCTTGCTTATTCTCAGCTCCACTTTTCATATTCAGATCCACATGACTGTCTCATTAATGCATTAACCTCATCCTTCCTTCACAACTTGTTGGCGTTTTGCCTAGTCTGCCTATTGGGACGAGATTAGTTTGGGATATCTGCTCAGCATGGATGGGTTAGACCGAAGGGCCTGTTTCCATGCTGTACATCTCATTGACTCTAATGACTCTATCCCAACAACCCTTCAGTATTCACTTCCCAGTGATGATCAATCATCAGCTACATCTCCGGAATGACAGTTCCATCATATCTGTTCACTGTCATTCCATCTGCCTTATGGCGAATGCAGGGAGTCATTCCGCAGTAGTGGGGGATTGAACAGATGGGTAGAGATTGCAGAGATAGGGAGGCTTACAGGGACTCGAGGATGTTAGTGTTAAACAGAGTTACATCTGGTCAAGAACGTCAGTGGGACAAAGGGGTTTGGGGATTGGAGGAATTTACAGAGATACAGGGAGCTGGATTAGATTCTGGAGATAGGTATAAAGATGGAGAAAGGAAGAGGTAGGCAGACTGAGAGGCACAGACAGGGGGCTGTTTCATCTAGGAGAGTATTGTGTATACTAACAGAGATATGGAAGGTTGTCGTGACGGAAGACGTTTATAAATATAAGGTGGCTTCTAGGCTCTGGAGGCTACATAGATCGGAAGGCAATGGGGAATGCCAGGTTACTGGGTTGGAGACAGTTACACAGATGGGGAGGGTTGTACAAATTGAAGGAGGTTCCTGTGGTCGCGAGGGGTATGGTGTCGGGAATGAGGGTGAAATTTAACAAGATAAAGATCAAAGAATTAGAGAAGGACAAGGAGATTACAATTTTTTCACAGCTAAGGAAGGGTGAGCTGGAGAAGATTACATAGGTAGGGACCGATGGAGAGGTTAAAGATAAATACATTGACATGGAGGATGGTGTTGTTGGAAAGAGCTTACAGGGATAGACAGGACAGTCAGGGTTCACAGGGATGAAGGAATTGAGTATCTACTGCAGAAGTTTAGGAATTAGGATGTTAGGGATTGAAGAACCTGACAGAGACAGGGAGAATGGTGTGGAGATTCCAAACAGAGGAAGGATTATCTGGAATGGAGGATATTACAGAGATCACTAACACAGAATGGGCCAGGATTGATGCCTGCGATCCCCTGTGCTGTCGCATTGAGGACCAGTACAGCAGAGGTGAAAGCAGGACCCTCACAAGATGGTGGGAATGAAGCCTAGAATGTTGCTGTTCCTTGCCCAGCTCTGTATCTATGTCCTGTCTTCCAGGTCGGAATATAGAAGTCTACCACCTCCATCTTGTGCTGTTTACTGAGAGTGATCTTACCGGCTGCAGGATTTACTGAAGGCTCCAGATCTCCCTCTCCATCTCTCTGTCTCTGGCTGACCAACCAGCTTCAATGAGGTGATGGATGAGACAGGAGTTAGGAACATCCTGATTACCTGCATGAGACAGAAATAGACAGAATGGGAAATTAGACTGATGTAATGAGGATAACTCATGCAGAGTGGCACTGAGTCCAGCAGAGATCTCGAGAATCCCAGTCTCCATCCCTTGTATGTGCTGCTGCGTCTATCTGGAGTGGACAATTCTGTTGACTAAGCATCTCAGAGCATCTGTAAGAGGGAGAAATGCTGCCAGAGGCAGCAAATAGACCGACACAGCGAGGGGTACCACATAGAGAGATACTGAGTGATATCACATTACTAGACACTGTATTAACAGGGAATTGTTTGAATTTGTAACAAAGGCACTGGGATAATTGTGAGGGGATTCAATCTTCATATCTCATCATCTCTTTGGCAGTGGCTCACAGATGAGGCTGACTCTCTCCCAATCTCGGGGCGAGGGTGGGAAAGTCTAGAGTTGGCTGTACAAACCGATGTGGCCTTCCACACACACTATTACACATGGGGCATGAGGTGGACATGGGAAGAGGGTGGGTGGGGCGTTGGCGTGACAGCGCTCTCCTTGTGCTGTTTTCTGCTGGATTCCTATTTTCACCACAGCAAGTTTCGAGGTGCTCAACACCTTCCCAATGCTCTTTCCCCACTTCGGACGGTCTTGGCCCAGGACTTAACAGATTTGATTAAGAGATGAAAAAAAAACAATCAATTCTGAGAAGTCAGCATTTAGAAACTTGGACACATTTGTTAAAGAGATCGCTATGGATTCTCCTAGCAGGAGGAGTGCAGTAGGAAGAGGAAACATTGTCAGATGATAGGAACAGGGAGAATTGAAGGTTCTGGAGGTGGTGAGGGTGTAACAGAGAGAGGCAAAGTCCTGAACAATGTTACAAAGCCAGTACGGATTGCTGCAGCTAGAGCTGTTTGCAGAGTTAGGGATGGAGATATGTATTCTCATTGATTCATTCGCGGCCTGAGGACGTCACCGGATGGACCAGCATACATTACCCCACTGCTAATTGCCTAGAGGCAGCTCAGAGTCAGACACATTGCTGCGGGACTGGAGTCACATGTGAGCCAGACCATGTAAGAATGCTAGATGTCCCTCCCTGAAGGACACACGTGAACAAGTTGATTTTTTCCAGAAAATCAACAATGCTTATACAGTGACCTCACTAATGTCCTGTACAGATACACCATGACATCCCAACTCCTACTCTCAATGCTCTGCCCAATGAAGGGTAACCATCCCAAACGCCTGCTTCACCAGCCTGTCTACCCATGACGCTACTTTCAAAAGACTGTGTATCTGCGTCCCTGGGTCACTGATTGACAAGGGCCCGAACGTTTACTTTACCAGTCCAGCCTGGTCTGTTTTACCACAATACAACATCTTGCATTTCTCCACCTGTTCTTTCTAAACTCACTGACCCAGCTGTACTGTTGATCCCTTTGTACTCTTCGCTAACCCTCTTCACTGTCCACTTTATCACCAATTTCAGTCTCACTCCCAAACTTGCTAACCATGACTCCTGTATTATCATCCAAGCAGTCACACCTACACATAGGTATATAGGAACTGAAGGACTTAAAGAGATTACACAGACCTGGAGTGTTGTATGCAGAGGAGTAGATTAAACTGATAGGGATGGTTTTAGAGACTCAACAATGTTTGGAAATAATGGGGGTTGCCATGGTGATAGCATGTTTCAACAATTTGGAGGATATAGGTCTGAAGGAGCTTTGTCAGTTAGCGATGGTACAGTAAAGGGAATTGTCGTGGCTTCCGTTTCATAAGCAATCCATAAGCACTTACAATAGCCTGTTTGACATGTGCATTATTTCTCGACCATTCATCAGACAGCACTGCAAATACTTCACTGCCTCCGCCTACCAGCTTAGACTGAACTAACATTACTCAGAAGACCTCAGGCCACTCTGTCTGTCTGTGCAAAGTCACAGGTAGTTAGGATAGCGAAGAAGGCGCTTGGTATACATTATTGGTCAGACTATTGAGTACAGGAGTTGGGGGGTCATATTGCGGCTGTACAGGACAGTGGTCAGGCCACTTTTGGAAGACTGCATGCAACTCTGTTCTACTTCCTATCGGAAGGATGTTGTGAAAATTGAAAGGGTTCAGAAAAGATTTACAAGGATGTTGCCAGGGTTGAGCTATAGGGAGAGTTGAACAGGCGATGGTTGTTTTCCCTGGAGAGTCGGAGGCTGACGGGTGACCTTATTGGGGTTTATAAAATCAAGAGGGACATGGATAAGGTAAATAGACAGTGTTTCCCCTGGGGTGTGCGAGTCCAGAATTGTAGGGCAAGGTTTAGGGTGAGAGGAGAAAGGTATAAAAGAGAACTAAGGGGCAACATTATCACGCAGAGGATAGGACATGTATGGAATGAGCTGCCAGAGGAAGTGGTGGAGGCTAGTACAACTGCAACAGTTAAAAAGCATCTGGATGGATGTATGAATAGGAAGGGTTTAGAGGGAGATGGGCCGGGTGCTGGCAGGTGGGACTATATTGGGTTGAGATATCTGATCTGCAGGATGGGACCGTGAATGTATTGTGGAACCTGGAGGATGTTATAATTTGAACTACAGGTAATTTTTGATTGGATCTTTCAGCCAATCTTACAGATGGTACAATTGCAACATTTAAGAAGCATTTGGACGGATATATGAATAGAAAGGGTTTGGAGGGACATCGGCCAGGTACTGGCAGGTGGGACTAGATTGGGTTGGAATATCCTGTCGGCATGGCCGGGTTTGACTGAAGGGTCTGTTTCCACGCTGTACATCTCTATGACTGTAAGATCGGCTGAATGGTCCAATCAAAAATTACCTGCGGTTCAAATCATAATATCCTCCAGGTTTCACAAGCCATCCTCGGTCACATCCTGCAGGTTCTATGAATCCCGCAACCTCCTGCAGGTCCCAAGTCCCTTCCTACATTTGTACCATCCTCCAGGTTCTGCAGCCCTTCATATCTCGTAACATGGCCCAGACTCTCCAACTCTTCCTTCCTCTGCAATGTTCCCTAGAAGGGCACTGGAGGATGGTGGGGGTTACAGAGATATGGAGGGACATCAGGATGGCAGGAGTTTGCAGACATTAGGAATATAGGGACTTGAGGAGGTTTCACAGTTTATGAGTGTTGTAGGGTCTGGAGGAACTTACAAAGGTAGGCATAGTTTGAGATTGGAGGATTCTGCAGAAAGCCTTTATGTGGTTAAAGGCAGAATTCTTAGCAGCGTGCAGGAACAAAGGGATCCTGTGTCCCTCAGGTTACCACCCAAGTTGACAGGGTGTTAAGAAGGTGGATGGTGGGTTGGCTTTCATTAGCAGGGGGATTGAGTTTAAGAGATGCGAGGTTTTGCTGCAGCTCTACAGAACCTCAGTTAGACCACACTTGGAATGTTGTGAACAGTTCTGTTTGCTTCATTATAGGAAGGATGTGGAAGCTTTAAAGACAGTGCAGAGGAGATTGAACAGGATGCTGCCTGGACTGGAGGGCATGCCCATAGAAGGTAGGTTGTAGAAGCTGGGGCTTTTCTGATCAGAGCGAAGGAGGAAGAATGGTGACATGATAGAGGTGTACAAGGGAATGAGAGGCATAGATGGAGTGGATAACCAGAGACTATTTCCCATGGCGAAATGGCGATCACAAGGAGACATAAGTTTAAGGTAATTGGCGGAAGGTTTAGCTTAGATATCAGAGGGATATGGGCCAGGTGCTGGCAGGTAGGACTAGATGGGGTTGGGATATCCTGTCGGCATGGACGGGACTGGTATGTTATTGACACAGTGTGGTGGGTGTGTGGAATGGACTGCCAGCCGTGGTAGATTCAGACGCATTCTAGATATCTAAGCAACTCTTGGATAGGCACATCAATGACAGTAAAATGTAAGGTATGCAGGTTAGTTTCGTCTTCAGAGTAGGATAAAAGGTCAGCACAATATTGAGGGCGGAAGGGCTTGTACTGGAATGTGCTAATCCATGTTCTAAATAGCAAGGGTTATGATGGCAGCAAGAGGTTTCGGGAAGCGGGAGAGGTTGTGATCTGAATGAAGTGACACAAATAGGAGGCGTTGCTAAGGTTGTATGAGGTAACAGAGACAGCAATGGTCTGATCTGGAGCAGATGTCCCAGACTGGGAGGGGTGTGGGGACTGGAGGTGGTTTCACAGAGAGGGAGGGGCACAGAGCCACAGGAGGTTACAGACATGTGGAGAGCTGGCGGGCCTACAGGAGTTCATGGAGATGGGAGGTTGGGAGGAATGGAGCAGTTTACAGGGATAAGGATAGTGGTATTTTACACAGACAGGAATGTTTCAGGTGAATGGAGCTGAGTACAGAGATAAAGTGGGTTGTACAGATTAGAAAAACAAATAGACATATGGAGGGTAGTCGTGACTGAAGATGTTTATAGATACAGGAAGGCTGAGGTTCTGCAGGTTATTTAGATAAAGAGGGTGTGGAATCAGACAGATTCTCCAAGTGACAAAGACAGCAATTTTGGTTGGAGACAGTTTCAGAGATTAGGGAGCATTAGTAACCTCCTCCAGTTTAGTCAGAGTGGGAAGGGTTGTAGGGGAGGGAGACGTTTACACATGTAAGAGCTGGAGAAGATTATGGAAATGAGTAGATAGATGGAGACACTAGAGCAGCTTACATTGACAGGGTGGGTGCTGGCAATGAAAAGATATCACACAGATAGTGGGTCTTGTAGGAACTGGATTGAAAGAGTCACAGGCATTGGAATGACTTCTGCAGACTGGGAGTGTTACAGGGACTGAGAGGTTTGTAGGGTCTCCACAGATTGATGGTGTCTTTAAGAATAGAAGAGTTTATGTAGATACTGAAAGCTTAAACCCAATGCATGCAGTCTTCATTTCAAGACCAGAGCCTTATTATCCCACACCAGCCAAGGATCCCTAACCCTGCCAGCATTTCCCTTTATCCCAATGGGGCAGACTGGTCCTGGATTCTTCAGATCACACTTTGAAAAGGCTCCCATTTGCCAGTTGTTTCTTTTCCTTCAAACAGACTCACCCAATCGATTAGAATCATAATGTGGAGGTGCCAGTGTTGGACAGGGGATGTACACAGTTAAAAATCACCCGACACTTGGTTCCAGTCCAACCAGTTTATTTGAAAGCACTAGCTTTCAGAGCACTGCCCCTTCATCAGGTGGTTGTGGAGCACAATCCTAAGGCACAGAATTTATAGCAAAAGGATGGCAGGGTCATGGAATATAATAGCAAACAAATTTAGTTGAAGCCTTTCATCTGTTACAGTGATCACCAGCGCTTCCAAAGCGAGTTGGATTATAACTGGGCATTGTGCAATTTTAAATTCACAGCATTGACGCTGGCCAGATCCTGCAGAATGGCCCCAAACCTGGCCCTGTTCCAGTTTTCCTCATCAATCTGGGGACCTGCTGATCTTCCTTCATAACTATGTTAAAACAAAGACAGTTGTGGGCACTGTGTTGCACCTGCCTGAGTAGAGTAGGGCCCTCTGCATATTGATTTAGAAACCTTTCTTGGACATATTTGAAAAATTGCAATCTGTCCGAGTCTTTTATACTCCAGGTGGCCCAGTCAATACAGGGAATATTAAAATCTCCAGCCTGTACTCCTCTATTATTCCTATAGTTATCTGCAATCCCTCAACACAGCTGCTCCTCTGGTATCTGTTGGGTCTACTCAGTCTACAATACAGTCCCAACAAAGTGACCACCTCTCTTCTTTTTTCTAACTTCTAACCATGTGGAATTTTAAATGAATATATGTTTTAAAAATTAGAATTAACAATCCATAAATAAGTATTGATAAAAATCCAAACACTTGACCTTCAGAGAAAGACGACAGTTCACTTTCACGTGGTCTGCACGACATACCCACAGCAAAGTGTTTGCCTCTCAATGACCCTGTGAAATGGGCGAGCCAGCTGCTTAGCTCAAGGGCAGCAAGGGATGGGCAATAAAGGCTGGTCAGCCAGAGACACCCACATCCCAGACCTGATTTTTAAAAAATCCATTCAGATTGGTCCCAGCACAGTTCCAGTGGAACAATGTCCTGGCCAATCACATTGGTAGGATTATGGACAGGGCTTTAAACTGACAAAGAGGATGCTGGGACAGGCTTCAGGTGAAAGAAGCTTTCCAAATCCAAATAGAAAAGGTGAAGCAACAGAAAATGTGACCGAAGACAACAGAAAGGAACAGGATGGGCCAAATTTTAACTAAAACTGTAGATCAGCAAAACCATTTGTGACAGGAAATTGTGGGAAAGAGTAAATTATGTTTTTTATTAATGGACAAAGTCTCTGCAACAAGGTAGATGGATTTGTGGCACAGAGATAAAAGAGATTTTGACACCAGAGAGATGTTGTTACAGGGCGAACAAAAGGTGGACATAAATATTCAATGTTTCGCAACATTGTGCAAATTCAGGCAAAATGGACAACGCTAGCAATAATGGGTAAGACCTGCATTACAGAGAAAGCATTTGGTCTCAGATCATGAAGTAGAGTCAGTCTGAATGTAACCTTTGGCTACTCCTTGCCAAGGACACAAGCAGCAGAACAGTTTTAGACCACTGAACAGCATTCCCTTGCTCATCACTGCATTACACAGGAACTCATTGGAATTTTTAATAAAGGAATGGTGAACATTTATTGAAATTTCAATATTCGCAAAGTCTGGGACAGTCACACGGACAACAGTGATATTGGAAGAGGAGTTCAGAGAATTTTTTTCAGTATTTCTTAGAATAACACATTGTGCAACCGGCGAGGGACGTAACTGTCTCAGAGCGACTGTTGTGTGAGAAAACTTAGTGAATGAGTTATGTCATTCTGGAGAGATCCTCAGGAAAATTGTGATAAAGTGCAGTTTAAAGAAAAATAAAGTTTTCAAGTAAATCACAGAAAGGACAAGCTACAAATAGAAACAAAAATAGCCAATTACATGGGTTTGAGAGAAAAACTGACCAAGGTAAATAGGCTACACAGACTGAAATGTGTGTGTCTGGAAATGAACTGTGGAAAACATTTGAATGAACAGTGTAAAACACTCAACAAAAGGACATTCCATTGAAACAGACAAAAACTCAGCAAGAAATCCCCACCGGTCCCTCACTCAGGACAAAATGGATCATATTAGATTAGGAAGCTGAGAAGATCACCACAAAATACTTAAAATCCTCAAGTGAGAGTTTTAGAGTAAGTTTTAAAGGGATTGCAATGGGTCTGCTAGCAGGAGGAGGGCAATGGGAAGAGGAAACATTGTCAAGGTTTATTGATACGTTAGGAACAGGGAGAGATGAAGATGCTGGAGGTAGTGAGAGAGTTACAGAGAGTGGTCAGGGCCTGAACGGTGTTACAAAGCCAGTACGAATTACTGCAGCTGCAGGGGTTTGCAGAGGTAGGGAGGGACATATTTATTTTTATTTATTCATTCATGGGATGCGGGTGTTACTGCCTGGACCAGCATTCTTTGACCCCATGCTAATTACCCAGAGATTGTTGGTGGATATATATACTTTGCTGGACTCAGGTGAAGTGTTGAATGACTGGCGGATCGCTAATGTGGTTCCTTTGTTCAAAAAGGACAGCAGGGATAGGCCAGGTAATTACAGAGCAGATAGTCTGACAGCAGGGGGAGGGAAATTATTGGAATGAATTATGAGGATGAATCCACACTTGCAAAGATAAGGATCAACTTGGTTTAGTCATCACAGATTTGGCAGAGGAAGGTACTGTCTGAGGAATTCAGTTCAGGTTTTTGAAATGGTGCTGAAGTATATTGATGAAGGCAGTGCAGATGATGTGGGTTACATGGACTTGAATAAGTCCTTTGATGAGACGCAAAATGGAAGGTTGGTCCAAAAGGACTGGGTTCCAAGGCAGGTTGGCAAATTGGATGCAAAACTGGTGGGTAGAATACTTTCACCAACGGGTGTACACAGGGATCTGTGCAGGAACCATTGACCATTAATGACTCGGATGTGAAAGCAGAAGGTATCATTAGTAGGTTTGCAGATGATATGAAAGGTGAGGGTGTTATCCACAGTGAGGGGGATGGTCTCCGTCTGCTGTTCGATGTCGATCAGATGAAAATCTAAGCAGAGTTCAGTTCTGATTGAAGTGAGGTAATACTCTGTGGGAGGTACGATAAGCGAAGGACAGACATAATGAATGGTAGGACTTTGCGGAGTACTGAGGAATACAGGGACCTTGGTGGAAAAGTTCATAGATCCCTGAAGGTGTCAGCACAGGGAGACAGGGTGGGAAAGGCACCTCAACTGGGAGCGGGAGAGGGACCCACATCCTGCTGGGGTGAATTGCTAGAGCTGCTGGAGAGGATATAACCTAGTCTGGCAGGGTGTTGGACCTTAAATAAACGTAAGGCCAGAAAGAAGATTGAGACTGGTACACGTGTTAAAGAGAGCAATTTCAGCAGATAAGCCAGGCAAGAACATAGCAGGCAATGGGGGAAAACTGATGATTAAACTGCATTTATTTCAATACAAGGGGCCTGACAGCTAAGGAAGGTGAACTCAAGGCATGGATTGGAACATGGGACTGGGGTATTTTAGTTATTACAGAAACACAGCTGAGGGAGGGGCAGGACTGGCAGTTCATTGTTTCAAGGTAGAGATGCTCCAGGAAGGGGAGGCAACAGTGGACGTGTGGTGGTGGGTTTTGATTGCATGAATCATCACAGCAGTACTTAGAGAGGATATTCCTGTGGGATCGCCCAGTGAAGCTAAGTTAGAACTGAGAAATAAGAATGGGTCATCACGTTGATACGATCTGACTGCTGACTCCGAATAATCCGTGGCAGACTGAGGAACAAATGTATCGGGACATCTTAAATATCAACCATAATAATGGGGCTGTTATGGTAGGGTTTTTGAACTTTCCAAACCTAGATTGGGACTGCCAGTGTTCAGTGTTTGCAAGGGAGGCATTTGGTAATTGTGTTCCAGGATCTCCCAATTAATATGTAAATTGCCTGAAAAGAGAAAGGGGCAAAACCTGACCTCCCCTTGGGAATCATGGTAGGGAAGGGGACTGAGATGTGAGTGGGAAAGCATTTTGCCAAAGTGACCACAGTTCTAGTAGTTTGAAAACAGCTTTGGAAAAGGACAGGCCTGGTCCACAAGTGCAAGTTATAAAATGGAGCCTGACCAATCTTGATCGTATTAGCCAGGAACTTTCAAAATGTGATTGGGGAAGGGAATTATTTACAGGGAAAGGGAAGTTTGGCAAGTGAGAATATCTTTAAAGTGAGATAAACTGATCGACTAGCGTCAGCATGTTCCTGTGTGTGTGCAGCTCAATGCTGACAGCATTCGGAAACACTGGCTGTCTATTGAGGGTCTGGTCAAGGAAAAGGGGACACATGTCAGGTATAGCCAGCTGGATCAAGGGAATCCCTGAGGATATACAGGGGCTGTAGGAATACACTTTGATTAGAAAACAGGAATGGAGAAAGGCTCAATGAAATAGCCTCAGCAGAGAAGGAAAGGGGAATCCAAAAGTGATTATATCAGTATATTAGGAGTGCATAAGGAACTCAGGACAAAATAGTATCCATTAAAGATCAATGAGGCCATCGATGTGTGGAACTGCAGGATATTTGCTAAGATCCTAAACATTTTTTTCACTCCAGAACTTACTGAGGACAAAGACTGGGGAACTCAGGGAACAAGAGTAATACATGAGACCACATTCGGAGTCCTCTGCAATTCCAGTCTCCCTGCTACAGGAAGGATGTTGTGAAACTTGAAAGGGCTCAGAAAAGCTTTACAAGATATTGCCCGGGTTGTTGCTGAATAAGCTGGGGTTACTGTCACTGGAGAATCGGAGACTGAGGGATGACCTTACAGAGGCTTATATGAACATGAGCGGTATGAGCGGCATTGAGATTGCACAGACACTTGTGAGGCCTGTTCTGCAATACTCTGTGCAGTTCTGGTCGCCCAGTTATAGGGAGGATATTATTAAGCTGCAGGGGATTCAGAAGAGATTTACCAGGATATTGCTGGGTATGGAAGGCTTGGGTTCTGAAAAATGGCTGGATAGGCTGAGTCTTTTTCACTGGAGCCTGGAGGTTGAGACATGATACTATAAAGGTTTATGAAAAAAATGAGGTATATAGATCCATTTAATGGTAGCTGCCTTTTCCGCAGGATGGGAGAGTCTCAAGAGGAGGGGCCACATTTTTAAGGTTAGAGGAGAGAGATGTTCAAAAAAATGATATGGGGCAATTTGCTACACCGAGGGTGGTTTGAGTGTGGAATGAACTTCCTGAGAAAGGGGTTGATGCGGGTACAATTACAACACTTTAAAGATATTTGGATAAACAGGTGAATAGGGAAGGGTTGGAGTGCTATGGGCCAGCAACAGGCAGCTGGGAAGAGTTGAGTTTTAGATGATGGTGGGTATCAGCTGAAGGGTCAGTTTCCATGCTGTATGGCTCTATGACAAGAATATGGTTTTATTCCATTATTGAAGAAAGGATCAGGGCTGGGTCCACTGATGTGCATCATCTACATAAATGATTTGGTTGAAAATATAGAAGTGATTGTGCGTAAGTTTGTTGATGATCAAATTAATGGTGTAGTGGGCAGTAAATACGGTTATCAAAGGGGGTCTTGACCAACTGGGCCAGTGGACCAGGCAATGAAAGATGGAGTTTAATTCAGGTGTTGGATTTTGTTAAGACAAACCATAGAGGACTAATACAGTTAATGGAAGGGCTCTGGCCAGGGTTGTCGAATAGAGAGAAGAGAGAGAGAGAGAGAGAGAGAGAGAGAGAGAGAGACCAGGGGGTGCAAGTTTCATTGTTCTTCAGAAGTGGCATACCGGATGGACAGGGTGGGAAAAGCGACATTTGGCAAATTTGCCGTCATTGACAGATGAATCCTCGGGGTGGCCCTAAGAATGGTGAATAGCCAAGGGTAGGTGAGTCCAAAACTCGAGGATATAAACGGGACGTGAGAGAGCAAGGATTTGAAGGGGGAGCTGACGGGGAACATTATCCACAGAGGATGGTGCATAGATGGAACAGACTGCCTCAGGCACATGGGAGAAACAAGAACAATTACAGCATGGAACAGATATTTGGGAGGTACATGGAGAGGAGAAGGTTTGAAGAGATAAGGGCCATATACAGGGAAATGAGACTCATTCAGTTTAGGTAACATGGGCAGCATTGAGGAGTAGGACCACAGGTTCTGTTTCCGTGCTGTATCACTCTGTATCCAGTTAAAGAGGATTACAGTACCAAAATAAGGCATGTTGTGGACACTGAAGCAAGTTACAGCGATAGGGATGGTAGTCTGGAATGCAGTACATTTCAAATATGTGGAGGGACTATCGGGAAGGGAGGAGGTTACAGGGACAACTACTGTTATAGGAGTTAAAAATGACTGAAGACACTGGTGCACAAGCCATGCCACAGATACAGTGTTGCAGAGTAGTGAGTCTTAATACAGTGTTGGAGGGAGAACACAGAACAGAAAGATCCCAGGCAGCATTCACACCCTCTCGTGGGAGGCCTGCTTTCCCCTCTGTTGTCCTGATGCTCACTAAGACAGCACAGGCCTGGACTGATAACTCTGAACTCCCGATGCTGTCTCAGTGCAACATAAGTTAAAGTAGATGTGATGATTGAGCATGGGGTGTGTCTATACTGTGCTCCCCATCCAGCACTGTATCTATATCATGTATTGTTAGCCGATGTTTGCAGCCCTCCCATTGCTCCCTGCTCTGTGCACTGTGAGTGATCTTACCTCACTGCAGGATTTATTGAAGGCTCCAGATCTCCCTGCCCTTTGTCTCTCTGGCTGACCGACCATCTTCAATGAGGTGATGGATGAGACACACAGCAGTTGGGAAGTCTATTGAGTCAGGAACTTCCTGAGTACCTACAGGAGACAGAGAAATAGACAGAATGGAAAATTAGACTGATTCAGTGAGGGTTACACAAGGAGAATGGAAATGAACCCCACAGATATCTGGAAAATCCCAAGCTCCATCCCTGGCCTGTGCTGTTGCGTCTCTCTGGAGTGGAGAATTCTGTTAGCTCAGGATCTGGAGTAGCTGCAAGAGCGAGAGACACTGACAGGGGCAGCAATTAGACCCACACAGTGAGGGATACCACATGGAGAGAGACTAAGTGATATCACCGGAGTGCTGGAAGACTTCAGGATCACACAGTCATGTTGGAAGAATGGGTTTAGCTTCATGTATCAGTGCTCAGGGATGAGCAATCAGTGAGCAGGTGAAGCGATGGCCTAGTAACATTATTGTTAGCGCATTTGTCCAAAACCTCAGCCAGTGCTCAGGGGAGGCAGGTTTGAATCCCATCATAAGATATGGTGGAATTTAAAATCAATAATTTTAAAAATAGCAATTAACAATCCATAAACAAATATGAAACCATTGCTGATGTACAAAAATCATAATCCCTTAGATTAGATTCCCTCCAGTGTGGAAACAGGCCTTTCGACCCAACCAGTCCACACCATCCCTCCAAAGAGTAACCCACTCAGAACCTTCTCTCTCGACCAAATGCACCTAACATTATGGGCAATTTAGCATGGCTAATTCGCCTGACCTGCACGGCTTTGGACTGTGGGAGGAAACCGGAGCATCCGGAGGCATTTCACGCAGACACAGGGAGAATGTGCAAACTCCACACAGTCGCCTGGGGCTGGAATCGAACCTGGGACCCTGGTGCTGTGAGGCAGGAGTGCTAATCACTGAGCCACCGTGGCGTGCACTTGGCCTTTCGACAACGAGATCCGATCATCCTCACTTGGTCTACACGACGTACCCACAGCAAAGTGTTTGCCTCTCAATTACCCTCTGAAATGGCCGAGCAAGCTACTCAGCTCATGGGCAGGTAGGGATAGGTAATAAAGGCTGGTCAGTCAGAGACACCCACATCCCCTACCTGATTTATAAAAAAAATCTAATAGAATGGTCCCACTGGAACCGTGGTGGGCCCAGTGACCAGGGTCCTGTACGATCATGTCAGTAGGTTTATGGACAGGGCTTTAAACTGACAGAGAGGATGCTGGGACAGGATCCAGATGAAAGGAATTTTCCAAATCCGAAGAGAAAAGGTGAAGCATCGGAACAACATGGGAATGTGACTGAAGGCAAGCAGGAAGGAACAGGAAGGGACAGCGATTAACTAAAACTGTACATCAGTGAATAGGTTTGTGACAGGAAATTGTGGGAAAGAATAAATTATTTCATTTTTGAATGGATGAAGTCTGATCAATAAGGCAGATGGATTAGTGACACTGAGATAAAAAAAAGGTTTAGACACCAGAGAGATATGGTTACAGGGTGAACAAAAGGTGGACATAAATATTCAATGGATCACAACCTTGCGGAAACTCAGGCCAAGTGGGCAACGCTAACAATAATGGGTAAGAAAGGCATTACAGAGAAAGCATTTGGTCTCAGATCATGAAGTAGAGTCAGTCTGAATGTAAATTCTGGCTACTACTTGCCAAAGACACAAGCAGCAGAACAGTTTTAGCCACTGAACAGTATTCCCTTGCTCATCACTGCATTACACAGGAACTCATTGGAATTTTTTTAACAAACACATTGTGATAATTTTGGGAAACATCAATATTCACAAAATGTGGGACAGTCACACTGACAACAGTGATATTGGAAGAGGAGTTTAGAGAATTAGTTTTCACTGTTTCTTTGAATAACAAATTGTGCAACTGGCGAGGGACATAACTATCTCAGAGCGACCGTTGTGTGATGAAACTTCGTGAATGAGTAATGTCACCTGGAGAGATCCTCAGGGAAATTGTGATAAAGTGCAGCTTAAAGAAATATAAAGTTTTAAAGTGAATCAAAGAAAGGACAAGCTACAACTAGAAACAAAAGTAGCCAATTACGTGAGTTTGAGAGGAGAACTGACCAAGGTAAACAGCCTAAACAGATTGAAACATGTGTCTGTAAATGAACAGTGGAAACCATTTGAAGGAGCAGTGTAAAACACTCAACAAAAGGACATTCCATTGAAACAGACAAATCCTCAGCAAGAAATCCCCATCGGTCCCTCACTCAAGTAAAAAGGATCATATTAGATTATCGGGCTTAGAGGATCACCGAAAAGTACTTAAAATCCTGAAGTGAGAGAATGTTTTAGCAGTAAGTTTTAAAGGGATTGCAAAGGGTCTGCTCGCAGGAGGAGGTCTGATGGAAGAGGGAATAATTGTCAAGGTTTTATGTCACAACAGGAACCGGGAGAGCTGAAGGTGCTGGAGGTGCTGAGAGTGGTCAGGGTCTGAACGGTGTTACAAAGCCAGTACAGATTGCTGCAGGTGGGAGGGGTTTGCAGAGGGAGGGAGGGACATAGGTATTTTTATTTATTCATTCATGGGATGTGGGTGTCACTGCCTGGACCAGCATTCTTAGCCCCACTGCTAATTACCCAGAGTATAGCACAGAGTCAGCCATATTGCTGTGGGTCTGGTGTCCCGTGCAGGCCAGACCAGGTTAGAATGTCAGTTGTTCTTCACTAAAGGATGTAAGTGAACCAGATGAGTACTTCCTACTGGTCAACAATGCTTTTATATACAGCCACAACATGACATCCCAACTCCTACTCTTATTGCTCTGCCCAAAGAAGGTAACCATCCCAAACGCCTGCTTCACCAGCCTGTCTACCTGTGACACCACTTACAAAGAGCTATCTACCTGCATCCCTGGGTCTCTGACTGACAACACCACCCAGGGCCCGAACACTAACTGTACAGGTCCCACCCTGGATTGTTTCATCAAAAAGGAACACTTCACATTTATCTAATTAAACTCCATCTGCTGTTCTTCAGCCCACTACCCCAGCAGTACTGTTCATCCTGTTGTATCATGGATAAATTTCTTCACTGTCCACTTTACCAACAATTTCAGTGTCACTCAAAAAACGTACTTACCACAAAACCAATATTCCCATCCAAAACATTTATCCAAATGACAAACAACAGGGGACCAACTTCACCACTAGTCACATGCCTCCAGTCAGAAAGACAACATGCCTCCCATTGCCCTCTGTCTCCCACCATCAAGCCCAATTTTGTATCCAGTTGACTAGCTCCTCCTGAATGCCATATCCTTTTACATTGATCTGAGCTTATTACCCATTTCCCAGACGGATCGTAGAACACAGAACAGTACAGCACAAGACCTTTCGGCCATGATGCCGTGCCCACCTTTTACCCGACTGTAAGATCAAACTAACTGACATACCCTTCATTTTGCTCCCATCCATGTGCCTATCCAAGAGTCTGTTAAAATGTCCTGCTCCACCCACCCAACACTCTCTGTGTAAAGGGCCTACATCTGAAATCTCCCCTTACCCATCCTCCAATCGCCTTACAATTATGCCCCCGGTACCATGTATGCCATGGGATAAAGAGGTCTCTCACTGTTCACTCTCTCTTTGCCTCACACCACCTTGTTCACTTCTACCAAATCACACCACACCCTTCTTCACTCCAATGAGAAAAGCCTTAGCTCCCTCAACCTTTCTTCATAAGACATGCTCTCCAGTACAGGCAGCATTCTGGTAAATCTCCTCTTTACCCTCTCTCAAGCATCCACATCTTTCCTGTAATGAAGGGATCAAAACTGAACACAATATTCTAATTGGGATCTAAACAGGGCTGTATAGAGCTGCAGCATAACCTCACGGCTTTAAAAACTCAATCCCCCAGCTAATGAAAGCCGATACACCATATTCTTTCTTAACAACACTATCAGCTTGGTGACAAATTTGAGGGGATCTCTGGTCATGAAATCCAAGATCCATCTGTTGCTCCACACTATCCAGTATTCTGCCTTTATCCCTGTATTCTGCATTCAAGTCTCACCTTCCAAAATGCATCACTTCACACTTTTCCAGATTTGACTTTATCTGCCACTTCTCAGCCCAGCTCTACATCCTGTCAATGTCCCATTGCAATCTCCAGCAGACATCCACACTATTCACCACTCCACCAACCTTCGTCTCATTGGCAAAGTTACTAACCCACTCTTCCACTCACACATCCAAGTCATTCATAAAATCACCAAGAGCAGAGGTCCTGTAACCTCTCCGTGCAGAAAACCACTGGTCACCGAGCTCCAGGCTGAATGCTTTCCATCTGGCATCACCCTCTGTCTTCTATGGGCCAGGAATTCTGTATCCAGACAGACAGGTTTCCATGTATCCCATGCTCTGTACTTTCTCAATGAGCCATAAATGCATTTTGTCACATTCTCAAAGGATTCAATAAGAATTGTGAGGCATGACCTGTCCCTAACAAAGCCATGAGACTTTCTCTAATCAAACTATGGTTTTCCAAGGAATCATAAATCCCGTCTCCCAGAGTCCTCTCCAATAATCTGCACATCACAGAGAGAAGACTGACAGGTCTGTGATTCCCAGAATTATCTCCATTCCCTTTCTTGAACAACACATGGCTGATTCACCTAACCTGCTCATCTTTGGGTTGTGGGTGGAAACCGGAGCACCCGGAGGAAACCCATGCAGACATGGAGAGAATGTGCAAACTCCACACAGACAGTCACCTGGGGCTGGAATTGTAATCGCGTCCCTGGTGCTGTGAGGCAGCAGTGCTAACCACTGAGCCACCGTACTGCCCCATGTAACTCTCTAGAGCCCTGCTTCGGATCTTTGGTTCCTCAACCTTAAGTCAGCTTCCTTCTTCCTCTTGACTAGATGTTGTACATCCATTGGAACCTTGTTAAATGCTTTGCTGAAGTCCATGTAGACAACGCTGACTGCTCTGCCTTCATCTATCTCTTGGCCACCTCCTCGAAGAGTCAATCCAGTTTGTGAAATACGGTTTCCCACTCACAAAGCCATGCTGAATATCTCTAATCAGCCCTTGCCTTTCCAAATATATGTAGCTCCTTTCTCTCAGAATCTCCTCCAACAACTTACCCGGCACTGGCTCACTGCGCTGTGATTTCCTGGCTTTTCCCTGCAGACCTAAAGTGATGGAATAGCATTAGCCGCCCTCCACTCTTCCGGTAACTCATTGTGTCTGATGATAATATAACTATCTCTGTTAGGGACACCGCAATCTCTTCCCTAGCTTCCCATGAATATTCAAGGATAGACCTAATGAGCTACTGAGGATTAATTAACCTTTATTTGTTTTAAGATTCCAACACTTTTTCTTCTCTGTTGAGGATTCTTTACAAGTTATCGCTATTTATTTCCCCAAGTTCCCGAGCTTCCATGTCTTTCTCCACAGTAAATTCTGACAAGACTATTTTGTCTAACATCTCACCCACCTCCTGATAGTTAAGGGGCCCGATTCTCTACCAGGTTACTCTTTAGCCCTTATTGAAACTTGTGTAAAGGTTTCTGAAAATTTAAATAAACCGTATCTTCGGTACAGCCAGTCCTACACCTGTATCTATCCTGCCGTTTATACTCACACCAATAAAAATACAATCCTACAGGCTCAAAGCAACATTCTCTTTTTATTAATTGTGTTTCCAAGGGTCCAGTTATTGTACACTGACATATCCTTTCAAACACATTCCAGCTCCCGACCTACTATCAGGCCAACACTGTTTGGTTTCAGACTGGCAGCAGAAAGGGTTATGGGAGTTCGTGTTTAACAAACTGAAAAAGGGAGCTTACAGGTTCAACAGGTAATAGATGTTTTGGAAATAAGGAGGGTCATGGGGACTGAAGGACATTATGGAGATAGGGAGTGATGTGGGGACTGAATGAGATTATAGACATAAAGAGTGCAGTGGTGACTGAAGAACATCATGGAGGTAGGGAGTGCTGTGGGGTCTGAAAGGGGACAAAGAGATCGGGAGGGCTGTTGGGCCTGAACGCAGTTGCACAGATCAGGAGGATCATGGGAATTGAAGGAGGTTACTCTGAATGGGAGGGTCGTTGGGTCAGGATGAGATTATGGAGATAGGGAGGGTCGTGGGGCCTTTTGGAGGTTATGGAATTAGGGAGGTTTTGGGGAAGGATTCAGGTTACATGGATGGGAAGAGTCGTGGGGACTGAAGGAGCTTATGGAGATAGGGAGGTCTGTGGGGACTGAAGGAGGTTATATAGAGAGTGAGCTTATAGAGAACCACAGGAAAGAAGAGCAGATATCGTCCATTTGACCACAGAGTCGGTCCCACCATTCAATATGATCAGGACTGATATCTAACCCAGTACAGTGTTCTTGCTTTCACATCTTAATCTGATATTATAGTGACTACTGGCATTTAGTGATACAGCGGGCTGTAGTCACTGGGACGGGGGTAGGGGGGTGGGGAGAGTCTTACAGAGAGTGGGAGGGTTGTGGAAGCTGGGACAGGTGACAGATACAGGGAGGGTTTTAGGAATGGGAGGACTTTACAGGGATTTGGAGGAATGCAGGGATGGGACGTGGTAACAATCACAGGGAGGATTTTGGGAGCTCGATCTGAGACAGGTACAGCTGAGAACAGAAGTGAGTCAAACAGTCAGGGCAGGCAGGGACAAGGTAGGACTAATAAATTAAACTGCATTTATTTCAATGCAAGGGGCCTAACAGGGAAGGCAGATGAACTCAGGGCATGGTTAGGAACATGGGACTGGGATCTCATAGCAATTACAGAAACATGATTCAGGGATGGGCAGGACTGGCAGCTTAATGTTCCTGGATACAAATGCTACAGGAAGGATAGAAAGGGTGGCAAGAGAGGAGGGGGAGTGGTATTTTTGATAAGGGATATCATTATAGCGGTTCTGAGGGAGGATATTCCCAGAAATACATCCAGGGAAGTTATTTGGGTGGAACCGAGAAATAAGAAAGGGATGATCACCTTATTAGGATTGTATTACAGACCCCCCAATAGTCAGAGGGAAATTGCCAAACAAACTTGTAAGGCGATCTCAGCTATCTGTACGAATAATAGGGTAGGTATGGTCGGGGATTTTAACTTTCCAAACATTGACTGGGACTGCCATAGTGTTAAAGGTTTAGATGGAGAGGAATTTCTTACGTGTGTACAAGACAATTTTCTGATTCAGTATGTGGATGTACCTACTAGAGAAGGTGCAAAAATTGACCTACTCTTAGGAAATAAGGCAGGACAGGTGACTGAGGTGTCAGTGGGGGAGCACTTTGGGGCCAGCGACCATAATTCTGTTTGTTTTAAAATAGTGATGGAAAACGATAGACCAGATCTAAAAGTTGATGTTCTAAATTGGAGAAAGGCCAATATTGACGGTATTAGGCAAGAACTTTTGAAAGCTGATTGGAGGCTGATGTTCGCAGGTAAAGGGACGGCTGGAAAATGGGAAGCCTTCAGAAAATGAGATAACAAGAGTCCAGAGAAAGTATATTCCTGTCAGGGTGAAAGGGAAGGCTGGTAGTTATAGGCAATTCTGGATGACTAAGGAATTGAGAGTTTGGTTCAGAAAAGGAAGGCAGCAAATGTCAGGCATAGACAGGATCGATCGGGGGAATACAGAGAAGAGTATAAAGGAAGTAGGAGTATACTTAAGAGGGAAATCAGGAGGGCAAAATGCATACATGAGATAGGGCTGACAAATAGAATTAAGGAGAATGCAAAGGGTTTTTACAAATATATTAAGGAGAAAAGGGTAACTCGGGAGAGAATAGGGCCCCACAAAGATCAGCAAGGTGGCCCTTGTGTGGAGCCGCGGAAAATGGGGGAGATATTAAATGAATATTTTGCATCAGTATTTACTGTGGAAAAGGATATGGAAGATATAGACTGTAGGGAAATAGATGGTGACATCTTGCAAAATGTCCAGATTACAGAGAGGGAAGTGCTGGATGTCTTCAAACGGTTAAAGGTGAATAAATCCCCAGGAACTGACCAGGTGTACCCGAGAACTCTGTGGGAAACTAGAGAAGTGATTGCTGGGCCTCTTGCTGAGATATTTGTACCATCGATAGTCACAGGTGAGGTGTCAGAAGACTGGAGGTTGGCAAACGTGGTGCCACTGTTTAAGAAGGGTGGTAAAGACAAGCCAGGGAACTATAGACCGGTGAGCCTGAACTCAGTGGTGGGCAAGTTGTTGGAGGGAATCCTGACGGACAAGATGCACACGTATTTGGAAAGGCAAGGACTGATTAGGAATAGTCGACATGGCTTTGTGCGTGGGAAATCATGTCTCATAAACTTGATTGAGTTTTTTGAAGAAGTAACAAAGAATATTGAGGAGGGCAGAGTGATAGATGCGATCCATATGGACTTCAGTGAGCTATTCGACAAGGTTCCCTATGGGAGACTGATTAGCAAGGTTAGAACTCATGGAATACAGGGAGAACTAACCATTTGGATACAGAACTGGCTCAAAGGTAGAAGACAGATGGTGGTGATGGAGGGTTGTTTTTCAGACCGGAGGCCTTTGATCAGAGCAGTGCCACAAGGATCAGTGCTGGGCCCTCTACTGTTTGTAATTTACATAAATGATTTAGATGCAAACATAAGAGGTACAGTTAGTAAGTTTACAGATGACACCAAAATTGGAGGTGTAGTGGACAGCGAAGAGGGTTACAACAGGATCTGGACCAGATGGGACAATGGGCTAACTGGCAGATGGAGTTTCATTCAGATAAATGTGATGTGCTGCATTTTGGGAAAGCAAGCTTTAGCAGGACTTATCCACGTAATGGTAAGGTCCTAGGGAGTGTTGCTGACCAAAGAGAAGTTGGAGTGCAGGTTCATAGCTCTTTGAAAGTAGAGTCGCAGGTAGATAGGATAGTGAAGGTGGCATTTGGTATGCTTTCCTTTATTGCTCAGAGTATTCAGTACAGGAGATGGAAGGTCAGGTTGCGGCTGTACAGAACATTGGTTAGGGCACTGTTGGAATATTTTGTGCAATTCCGGTCTCCTTCCTATCGGAAGAATTGTTGTGAATCTTGAAATGGTTCAGAAAAGATTTACAAGGATGTTGCCAGGGTTGGGGGATTTGAGCTACAGGGAGTGGCTGAACAGGCTGGGTTGGTTTTCCCAGGAGCTTCGGAGACTGAGGGGTGACCATACAGAGGTTTACAAAATTATGAGGGGCATGGATAGGATAGGATAAATAGACAAAGTCTTTTCCATGGGGTCAGTGAGACAAGAAATCGAAGGCATAGGTTTAGGGTGAGAGGGGAAAGATATAAAAGAGACCTAAGGGGCAGCTTTTTCATGCAGAGGGTGGTACGTGTATGGAACGAGCTGCCAGAGGATGTGGTGGAGGATGGTACAATTTCAACATTTAAGAGGCATTTGGATGGGCATATGAATAGGAAAGGTTTGGAGGAATACGGGCCGGGTGCTGGCAGGTGGGACTAGATTGGGTTGGGATATCTGATTGGCATGGACGAGTTGGACCGAAGGGTCTGTTTCCGTGCTCTACATCTCTATGACTCTGTCACTCAGAGGTTATAGAAATAAACTGCGTGGTCGAGTCTGGAGGAGATTAAAGGTATAAAGGTTTATAGTTACTGAAGGAAATTACATCAATCGGGACCAGCAGAGTTTACAGAGACTGAGTGTGTTTTAGAGACAGGAAGAGTTTATAGTCATCATTAGAAATGCAGAGACTAATTTATGAGAGAAGCAGGGTCACTCTGCTTTGTGCCCAGAGACAAGGAGGAGTCTAACAGCTGGGGGAGGTTACTAAGGTACAGAGCTTTTTTGTTGTCGTGACGGGAAGGTTACAGAGATCATGAAGGTAGTAGGAGTTCAAAAAAGTCACAAAGACAGGGAGGTTTTTCAGGTCTGGAAAGGACTACACTGACAGGGATGGCTTCAGGAACTGAAGAGTTATTTTTCTTCAGTTAAGGAGAGATGTGACAGAACCTGGGATTAAAGGCAAAGGCAGAAACTTGGAGAGTTGTACTGGTTGGATGAGCTTTCAGCGATAAGCAGGACTGTAGGGGCTGATAGAGATAGGGGAAGTAGTATCTATGAAACAGACAGTGGGAAACTGACAGACATAGGGAGGGTTGTGTGGAACAGATGAATTTACAGACAAGATAGTGATAATGAAGCCTGAGATTTTTTTCATGATCCTTGCCCAGCATTGTTCCTACATCATGCCCTCAGGGACTGAATTAAAGCCCATGAACTCCTCCCTGTGCTGTTTACTGTGAGTGATCTTACCGGCTGCAGGATTTACTGAAGGCTCCAGATCTCACTCTCCATCTCTCTCCGGCTGACCAACTGTCTTCAATGTGGTGATGGACGAGACAGGAATTGGGAATTCTGCTGAGTCAGGGACTTTGGAAATACCTACAGGAGACAGAGAAGTAGACTGAATGGGAAATTAGACTAATGCAATGAAGGTTACCCATGGAGAATGGCACTGAGTCCCAGAGATATGGAAATTCCCTTCTCCATCCATGGCCTGTGCAGTTGCTTCCCTCTGGAGTCGAGAATGCTGTTGGCTCAGGATCTGGAGTAGCTGCAAGAGCGAGAGACACTGACAGAGGCAGCAATTAGACCGACACAGTGAGGGATACCACATGGAGAGAGACTGAGTGAGTGATATCAGCAGAGTGCTGGAAGGTGTCAGGATCACACAATGGTATCATCAGAAGTGGTTCTGACCAGTGAGCACTGCTCCCAGTACTCAGGGAGGACTGAGCTATTTTATTGGGATAGGCTCCTCTGGTACCAGGATTATGCAGTGTGCTATAAACGGACACAGATGAGGAGGGGGACAGGTCTCAGGTGAATGGAAATTCCCAAGTCCGAAGAGAAAAGTTGAAATATTGGAACACCATGGAGATGTGGATGAAGACCAACAGAAAGAAACAGTAAGGGACTGAGTTTAATTAAAATACGACATTATCAAATAGATTTGTGACAGGAAATTATTGGTTAAAATAAAGTAAATGCCATTTCCGCCCCTCACAATTCCTCTTACACCACAAGTGACATCACTTCCGTCCCTCACATCATCGCTGATGTCACATACTCAGTGACTGCCACTCCCCCCCACTGCCGTGTTTGCCAACACTTCTGTCCCCACCGATACCACTCACCTGCATTCTGCTGACACCACTCCCAGGTCCCACTGTCACCATCCCTGCCCTCAGAAACCTGAAGGGAACACCACTCCTGCTCATGACTCCATCCCCATCCCCCCTAACACCACACCCACACCAGTTACAGCAACCGTCCCCTCCCCCAGCTCCACACCTACGCCTGGTCCCAGCTCCCAGTCCTGCCGAGTTTTCACCATTCCCCCTGACCTCCCCCTCACTGAGGACGAATGATCAGTCCTCAGCAAAGGCCTCACCTTTATCCCCCTCCGTCCACACATCAATTAATTTAATACACACCGTGACGTCAAACACGTCTCCCACCGCCTCCGCCTCAGAGCTTACTTTTACAATGAACACTCCCGCCTATTTTCTGAGGACCCCTTCTCCGGCCTCCAACACACCCCATCCACCTGGACACCCCGTGCTGGCCTATTACCTGTCTTCAATCTCTTCATTTCCAACTTCCACCGACACATTAACCGCCTCAACCTATCTACCCCTCCCCCACTCCAACCTCTCACCCTCACAACGTGCAGCCCTCCACCTCCTCTGCTCCAATCCCGACCTAACCATCAAACCAGCAGATAAAGGGGGTGCAGTGGGAGTCTGGTGCACTTGACCTCTACACCGCTGAAGCCATGATGCCAACTCAAAGACACCTCCTCCAACCACCCCCTCTACCATGACCCACCTCCCATCACCAAACCGTCATGTCCCAGGGCATACAGAACCTCATCACCTCAGGAGGAGATCTCCCACCCACAGCTTCCAACCTCATAGTCCGGGATCCCCCACTGCCCGGTTCTACCTCCTTCCCAAGCTCCACAAGCCTGACCACCCTGGCCGACCCATTGTCTCAGCATGCTCCTGCCACACGGAACTCATCTCAACCTACCTCGACATTGTCCTATCCCCAGTCCAGGAACTGCACACATTTGTTAGAGACACCACCCACACCCTCCACCTCCTCCAAGGCTTCCCTTTCCCTGGCCTCCAATGCCGCATCTTCACAATGGATATCCAATCCCTCTACACCTCCATCCATGATGACCAGGACTTCCAAGCCCTCCGTTTCTTCATCTCCTGATGTCCACAATAGTTCCTTCCACCGACACTCTCATTCGTTTGGCTGAACTTGCCCTCACCCTTTACAATTTTTCCTTCAAATCCTCCCACTTCCTCCAGACCAAAGGGGTAGCCATGGGCACCCGTATGGGCCCCAGCTATGCCTGTCTCTTTGTTGGCTACGTAGAACAGTCCATCTTTTGTAGTTACAATGGCACCACTCCCCATCTCTTCTTCCGCTACATTGATGGCTGCATTGGCGCTCCCTCGAGGAGTTTGATCCATTCATCAACTTCACCAACACATTCCACCCTGACCTTAAATTTACCTGGACCATCTCTGATACCTCCCTCCCCTTCCTGGACCTCTCCATCCCCATTAACGACAACCGACTTGACACCGACATTTTTTCACAAACCTACCGACTCCCATAACTACCTGGATTACACATCGTCCGACCCTAACACCTGCAAAATTTCCAACCCCTATTCCCAATTCCTCCGCCACCACCGTACCTGCTCCGAAGAGGGCCAGTTCCACGATAGAACCCACCAGATAGCCTCTTTCTTTAGGGATCAGAATTTCCCTTCCCATGTGTTAAAAGATGCCCTCCAATGAATCTCGTCCACATCCCGCACCTCTGCCCTCAAACCCCACCCCTCCAACCGTAGCAAGGACAGAACGCACCTGGTGCTCACCTTCCACCCTACCAGCCTTCGTATAAACCAAATCATCCGCCGACATTTCCGCCACCTCCAAACGGACCCCACCACCAGGGATATATTTCCCTCCCCACCCCTTTCGCCTTCCGCATAGACCGTTCCCTCCGTCACTATCTGGTCAGTTCCATGACCCCCAAAAACCCACCCTCCCTTCCTGGCACCTTCTCCTGCCACCGCAGGAACTGTAAAACCTGTGCCCACACTTCCTCCCTCACCTCTATCCAAGGCCCCAAAGGAGCCTTCCACATCCATCAAAGTTTTACCTGCACATCCACCAATATCATTTATTGTATGCGCTGCTCCCGATGCGGTCTCCTCTACATTGGGGAGACTGGACACCTCCTAGCAGAGCGCTTTAGGGAACATCTCTGGTACACCCACACCAGTCAACCCCACCGCCCGGTGGTCCAACATTTCAACTCCCCCTCCCACTCTGCCGAGGACATGCAGGTCCTGGGCTTCCGCCACCACCCTTCCTCACCACCCGACGCCTGGAGGAAGAACGCCTCACCTTCCGCCTCGGAACACTTCAACCCCAGGGCATCAATGTGGACTTCACCAATTTTCTCATTTCCCCTTCTCCCATCTCACCCCACCTCCAGCCTTCCAGCTCAGCACTGCCCTCATGACCTGTCTACCTTCCCACCTATTCACTCCACCCTCCTCTCTGACCTATCACCCCATCCCCACTCACATTCGCCCATTCTACTCATTGCTACCCTCCCCCATCCTCCACTCTGACCTATCACCTTCTTCCCCACCCTATTCACCTATTGTACTCTATGCTACTTTCTCCCCATCTCCACCCCCTCTCTTTTATCTCCCCACTCTGCAGGCACCCTGCCTCTGTTCCTGATGAAGGGCTTTTGCCCGAAACATCAATTTTCCTGTTCCTCGGATGGTGCCTGACCTGCCGTGCTTTTCCAGCACCACTCTAATCTAGACTCTGGTTTCCAGCATCTGCAGTCCTTGTTTTTACCTTATTGAAGGAGGAGATTACCGAGATAAGGCATGTTGTAGACACTGACCAAAGTTACAGGGATTGGGATGGTCATCTGGAATGCAATACATTTCAAATATGTGGAGGGACTATCGGGAAGGGAGGAGGTTACAGCGATAGGATCTGATACAGGAATTACAAATTATTGTAGACACTGGACCACAAGACATGCCATAGATAAATTATTGCAGAGTAGTGAGCTTTAATATAACAGAAGTTACATTGTGGCGGTGATCGAGGCTGGGGTGTGTGTGTACTGTGCTCCCTCCAACACTGTGTCTATGTCATGTTGTGTTAACAGATGTTTGGAGCCCTCTCACTGTTCTTTGCTCTGTGCACTGTGGGGGATCATGCCTCACTACAGGATTTATTGAAGGCTCCAGATCTCCCTGCCCTTTGTCTCTCTCTGGCAGACCAACTGCATTCAATGTGGTAATGGACGATCCACCCAGCAGCTGGGAAGGCTATTGTGTCAGGACCTTCCTGAGTATCTACAGGAGACAGAAATAGACAGAATGGGAAATGAAACAGATGCAGTGAGGGTTACACATGGAGAATGGCACTGAGTCCCACAGAGATCTGGAAAATGGACTGATATTAAGTAATAGTCCCAGACTGCTGGAAGATGTCAGTATCACATAATTGTGTCGGAAGATGGGTTTACCTTCATGATGCCCTGATATCAGTGCTCAGGGATGGGTAACCAGTGAGCAAGCGAAGTGGTGGCCTAGTGTTATTATTGCAAGAGAATGTATACAAAACCTCAGCTAATGTTCGGGGGAGGCTGGTTTGAATCCCGCCATCTGAAAATGAGACATTTGAAATCAATAATTGTTAACAATCCACAAATAAGTATGAAACCATTACTGAAGTACAACAAATCCAAACACTTGTCCTTTAGATAATGACATCTGCCCATCCTGACATGGTCTGCACGACACACCCACAGCAAAGAATTTTCCTCTCAATTACCCTCTGAATGGCCGAGCAAGCGACTCAGTTCAAGGGCTTCTAGGGCTGGGCAAGAAAGGCTGGTCAGCCAGAGACTCACACATGGAACATAGAACAATACAGCACAGAACAGGCCCTTCATACCTGATTTTCATAACTAAAATTGTACATCAGCAAATACATTTGTGACAGAAAATTGTGGAAGAGAGTTTTTTTTTTGAATGGACAAATTTGCTGCAATAAGGTCAATGGATTTGTGACACAGAGATAAAAGAGATTTAGACACCAGGGAGACATGGATAAAGGCGTAATCCTGTGCAAACTCAGGCAACATGGGCAACGCTAACAACACTAGGCAACAAAGGCCTTACAGAGAAAGCATTTGGCCGCAGATCATGAAGTAGAGTCAGTCTGAATGTAAATTCTGGCTACTACTTGCCAAGGACACAAGCAGCAGAACACTTTTAGCCACCAAAGAGTATTTCGTTGCTCATCACTTCATTAAACAGGAACTCATTGGAATTATTTAACAAAGGCATTGTGATAATTTTGGAAATCTTCAATATTTGTATAATCTGGGACAGTCACACGGATACCATTGATATTGGAAGTGGAGTTCAGTTAATTTTTTTTCAGTGTTTTTCTGAAAAACACATTGTGCAACTGGCTCGGGAGATAACTATCGCAGAGCGACCGTGTAATGAAACTTAGTGAATGAGTAATGTCACCTGCAGAGATCCTTCGGGAAATTATGATAAAGTGCAGTTTAAAGAAATATAAAGTTTTAAAGTGAATCACAGAAAGAACAAGCTACAACTAGAAACAAAAATAACCAATGACCTGAGTTTGAGAGGAGAACTGACCAAGGTAAACTGGCCAAACAGACTGAAATATGTGCCTGTAAATGAACAGTGGAAAATATTTGAAGGAAAAATGCCATATACTCAATAAAAGGACATTCCATTGAAACAGTAAAAACCTCAGCAAGAAATTCCCACTGATCCCTCAATCAGGACAAAAGTGGTCATACTAGATTATGAGGCTGAGAAGATCACCGAAAAGTACTTAAAATCCTGAAGTGAGGGAGTGTTTTAGGAGTAAATGTTAATGGATTGCAATGGGTCTGCTAGCAGGAGGAGGGCTGTGGGAATGGGAACCATGGTCTGGGTTCATTGACACGATAGGAACAGGGAGAGGTGAAGGTGCTGGAGATGGGGAAAGTGTTACAGAGAGTGGTCAGGGTATTACAAAGCCAGTCTGAATTGCTGCAGCTGGAGGGTTTGGCAGAGACAGGGAGGGACATCGGTATTTTTATATATTCATTCATGGGATGTGGGTGTCACTGCCTGGAACAACATTCTTTGACCCCCACTGCTAATTACCCTGAGGGCAGCTCAGAGTCAGCCATATTGCTGTGGGTCTGGAGTCCAATGTTGGCCTGACCAGTTTGGAATATTTGATGTCCTTCCCTAAAGGAGGTCAGTGAACCAGATGAGTTCTTCCCACTGATCAACAATGTTTTAGTGGTGGCCCCACCAATGTCTTTTACACCCACAATATGACAACCCAACTCTTACTCTTAATTCTCTCCCGAATGACGGTAACCATCCCAAACGCCTGCTTCACCAGCCTGTCTACCTGTGATACCACTTACAAAGAACTGTGTCCCTGCATCCCTGGGTCTCTGACTGACAACACCACCCAGGGCTCGAACATTAACTGTACAAGTCCCACCCTGGTTTGTTTCACCAAAATGGAACACTTCACGTTTATCTAATTAAACTCCATCTGCTATTCTTCAGCCCACTCTCCCAGCAGTACTGTCCATCCTGTTGTATCACAGATAACCTTCATCACTGTCCACTTTACCACCAATTTCAGTGTCACCCAAAACAATTACTTACCAGGAAACCAATATTCCCATCAAAACCATTTATCCAAATGACAAACAACAGGGAACCCACTACCCCGCTGGTCACATGTCTCCAGACAGAAAAACAACATGTCTCCCGTCACCCTCTGTCTCTATCATCAAGACAGTTTTGTATCCAGTTCGCAACCTTCTCCTGAATGCCATATCCTTTTACACTGATCTGAGTTTATCACCCAGTTTACCAGACAGAACATAGAACACAGAATAGTTCAGCCCAAGACCCTTCGGCCATGATTTCATGCCAACCTTTTATCCAACTGTAAAATCAAAGTAACCTACATACCCTTCATTTTACTATTATCCATGTATCTGTCAAACAGTCTATTAAATGTGCCGAATGTATCTAATTTTACTACCACCATTGGCAGTGCATTCCAACAACTTAACATTCTCTATGCTCTTATCCATCCTCCATTCACCTTAAAATTATTCCGCCTTGTGATACCCATTTATTCCATAGGAGGAAAAGTCTCTGATTATTCACTCTCTCTGTGCCTCCTATCATCTTGTTCACCTCTACGAAATCCTCCCACCCCCTTCTCCACTGCAATGAAAAAAGCCTTAGCTCCCTCAAGCTTTCTTTGTAAGAACTGCCCTCCATTACAGGCAGCACCTTGGTAACTCTCCACAAATCTTCCCTCCTCTGCCATGTTCCCCAGAAAGGCACTGGAGAGTGTGGGGGGAGGGGGGGGTTACAGAGTCAGGGAGGGATATCACGACAGGAGGATTTTGCAGACATTCGGAGGGTTGTAATGCCAAAAGGAGGATTCAGTAACTGTGAGGTTTTATGGTGATGACGATATTTGAGGAGGGAGGGAGGAATGTAGGGAAATGAGGAGGTTTTACAGATTAGGCGCTTTGTGTGGGCTGCAAGAGGTTACGGATTTGGGGAGGGACATTTTTTACAAACCTACCGATCCCACAGATGCCTAGATTATATATCTTCCTATCCTACCGCCTGCAAAATTCCCAACCCATATTCCCAATTCCTCCGCCTCCGCCATACCTGCTCCCAGGTGGGCCAGTTCCACCACAGAACACACCAGATAGCCTCCTTCTTTAGAGATCGGAATTTCCCTTCCCACGTGGTAAAAGATGCCCTCCAACGCATCTCGTCCACATCCCGCACCGTCGCCTTCAAACCCCATCCCTCCAACCGTAACAAGGACAGAATGCCCCTGGTGCTCACCTTCCACCGTACCGACCTTCGCATAAACAAAATTCTCCGCCGCCATTTCCGCCACCTCCAAACGGACGCCACCACCAGTGATATATTTCACTCCCCACCCCTCTCCACTTTACGCAAAGACCATTCCCTCATTGACTACCTGGTTAGTTTCACGCCCCCCAAAAACCTACCCTTCCTTCCTGGTACCTTCTCCTGCCACCGCAGGAACTGTAAAACCTGTGCCCACACTTCCTCCCTCACCTCCATCCAAGGCCCCAAAGGAGCCTTCCACATCCATCAAAGTTTTACCTGTATATCCACCAATATCATTTATTGTATCTGCTGCTCCCGATGCGGTCTCCTCTACATTGGGGAGACTGGACACCTCCTAGCAGAGCGCTTTAGGGAACATCTCTGGTACACCCATTCCAATCAACCCCACCACCCTGTGGCTTAACATTTGAACTCCCCCTCCCACTCTCCGAGGACGTGCAGGTCGTGTGCCTCCTTCACCGCCACTCCCTCACCACCCGATACCTGAAGGAAGAACGCCTCACCTTCCGCCTCGGAACACTTCAACCCCAGGGCATCAATATGGACTTCACCAGTTTCCTGATTTCCCCTTCACCATCTCATCCCACCTCCTGCCTTCCAGCTCAGCACCGCCCTCATGACCTGTCCTATTGACCTATCTCCCTTCCCAACTATTCACTCCACCCTCTTCTCTGACCTATCACCCCCATCCCCACTCACATTCACCCATTGTACTCATTGCTACCTTCCCCCATCCTCCACTCTGACCTATCACCTTCTTCTGCACCCCATTCACCTATTGTACCCCCCTCTCATTTATCTCCCCACTCTGCAGGCACCCTGCCTCTGTTCCTGATGAAGGGCTTTTCAAATAAATTTCAAATATGTGGAGGGACTATTGGGAAGGGAGGAGGTTACAGAGATAGGATCTGTTACAGGAATTAAAAATTATTGAAGACACTGGACCACAAGACATGCCATAGATACACTGTTGCATAGTAGTGAGTTTTAACATAACAGACCTTATGTTGGGGCGGTGATTGAGCCTGGGAGTGTTGTGTGTATGTGTGCACTGTGCTCCCCCCCAGCACTGTGTCTGTGTCATGTTGTGTTAACACATGTTTGGAGCCCTCTCACTGTTCTTTGCTCTGTGCACTGTGGGGGGCCTTACCTCACTACAGGATTTATTGAAGGCTCCAGATCTCCCTGCCCTTTGTCTCTCTCTGGCAGACCAACTGCGTTCAATGTGGTGATGGACAATCCACCCCGCAGCTGGGAAGGCTATTGAGTCAGGACCTTCCTGAGTATCTACAGGAGACAGAGAAATGGACAGAATGGGAAATTAAACAGATGCAGTGAGGGTTACACACGGAGAATGGCACTGAGTCCCACAGAGATCAGGAAAATGGAGCGATATGAAGTAATAGTCCCAGATTGCTGGAAGATGTCAGGATCACACAGTCATGTTGGAAGAATGGGTTTAGCTTCATGATGCCCTGGTATCAGTGCTCAGGAATGAGCACCCAGTGAGAAGGTGAAGTGATGGCCTAGTGGTATTACTGTGAGAGAATGTATCCAAAACCTCAGCTAATGTTCAGGGGAGGCAGGATTGAATCCCGCCATCTGAAAAGGAGACATTTGAAATCAATAATTTTAAAAATAATTATTAACAATCCACAAATAAGTATGAAACCATTACTGATGTATAACAAACCCAAACCCTTGTCCTTTCAAGAAGGACATCTGCCCATCCTGACGTGGTCTGCACGACATCCCCACAGCAAAGTGTTTGCTTCTCACTGACCCTCTGAAATGGCCGAGCAAGTTACTCAGTTCAAGGGCTTCTAGGATTGGGCAAGAAAGGCTGGTCAGCCAGAGACACCCACATCCCATACCTGATTTATAAACAAAAATCTATTAGGATGGTCCCCCTCGAACTGTGCTGGGACCAGTGTCCTGGCCAGTCATGTCGGTAGGTTTATGGACAGGGCATGAAACTGACAGAGAGGATGCAGGTGAAAGGAGCTTTCCAAATCCAAAGGGAAAAGGTGAAGCAATGGAACAACATGGGAATGTGGCTGAAGAGAAGCAGAAAGGAACAGGATGAGACAGAGTTTTACTAAAATTGTACATCAGCAAATAGATTTGTGACAGAAAATTGTGGAAGACAGTATATTATGCTTTTTTTAAATGGACAACGTTGCTGCAATAAGGTCGATGGATTTGTGACACAGAGATAAAAGAGATTTAGACACCAGGGAGACATGAATAAAGGGTGAACAAAAATATTCAGTGGTTCGTAATCCTGTGCAAACTCAGGCAACATGGGCAACGCTAACAATAATGGATAACAAAGGCATTACAGAGAAAGCATTTGGCCGCAGATCATGAAGTAGAGTCAGTCTGAATGTAAATTCTGGCTACTACTTGCCAAGGACTCAAGCAGCAGAACAGTTTTAGCCACCAAACAGTATTTCGTTGCTCATCACTACATTAAACAGGAACTCATTGGAATTTTTGAACAAAGGCATTGTGATAATTTTGGAAATCTTCAATATTTGTTTAATCTGGGACAGTCACACGGTCAACATTGATATTGGAAGAGGAGTACGGTTATTTTTTTTTCAGTGTTTCTTTGAAAAACACATTGTGCAACTGTTAAGGGACATAACTATCGCAGAGCGACCGTGTAATGAAACGTAGTGAATGAGTAATGTCACCTGCAGAGATCCTTCAGGAAATTGTGATAAAGTGCAGTTTAAAGAAATATAAAGTTTTAAAGTGAATCACAAAAAGGACAAGCTACAACTAGGAACAAAAATAGACAATGGCATGAGTTTGAGAGGATAACTGACCAAGGTAAACAGGCTAAACAGACTGAAATATGTGCCTGCAAATGAACAATGGTAAACATTTTGAAGGGACAATGCAAAACACACAACAAAAGGACATTCAATTGAAACGGTAAAAACCTCAGCAAGAAATTCCCACTGATCCCTCACTCAGGACAAAAGGGATCATACTAGATTATGAGGCTGAGAAGATCACCAAAAAGTACTTAAAATCCTGAAGAGAGAGAGTGTTTTAGGAGTAAATGTTAAATAGATTGCAAAGGGTAAGCCAGCAGGAGGAGGGCTGTGGGAAGGGGAACCATGGTCAGGGTTTATTGACACAATAGGAACAGGGAGAGGTGAAGGTGCTGGAGATGGTGAGAGTGTTACAGAGAGTGGTCAGGGTGTTACAAAGCCAGTACGGATTGCTGCAGCTGGAAGGATTTGCAGAGGTAGGGAGGGACATAGGTATTTTTAATTATCATTCATGGGATGTGGGTGTCACTGCCTGGAACAACGTTCTTTGCCCCCTGCTAATTACCTAGAGGGCAGCTCAGAGTCAGCCATATTGCTGTGGGTCTGGAGTCCAATGCTTGCCAGACCAGGTTAGAATATTTGATGTCCTTCCCTAAAGGAGGTCAGTGAACCAGATGAGTTCTTCCCACTGATCAACAATGCTTTTGTAGTGGCCTGGCCAATGTCTTGTACAGATACAACATGACGTCCCAACTCCTACTCTTAATACTCTGCCCAATGAAGGGAACCCCCCCAAACGCCGGCTTCACCAGCCTGCCTACCTGTGACACCACTTACAAAGAACTGTGTACCTGCATCCCTGGGTCACTGACTGACAACACTACCCAGGGCCCGAATATTAACTGTACAAGTCCCACCCTGGTTTGTTTCACCAAAATGGAACACTTCACATTTATCTAATTAAACTCTATCTGCTATTATTCAGCCCACTATCCCAGCAGTGCTGTTCATCCTCTTGTATCACAGATAACCTTCTTCACTGTCCAATTTACCACCAATTTCAGTGTCACCCAAAACACTTACTTTCCAGAAACCAATGTTCCCATCCAAACCATTTATCCAAATGACAAACAACAGTGGGCCCACTATACCGCGGGTCACATGCCACCAGTGAGAAAAACAACATGTCTCCCATCACCCTCTGTCTCCTACCATCAAGCCCAATGTTGTATCCAGTTGACTAGCTCCTCCTGAATGCCATATACTTTTTACACTGATGTGAGCTTATTACCCAGTTTTCCAGACAGAACACAGAACAGTTCAGCCCAAGACCCTTCGGCCATGATTTCATGACAACCTTTTATCCAACTATAAGATCAAACTAACCTACATACCCTACATTTTACTATTATCCATGTGCCTGTCCAAGAGTCTATTAAATGTCCCGAATGTGTCTAATTTTACTACCACCATTGGCAGTCCATCCAACCGCCTACCATTCTCTATCCTCTTCTCCATCCTCTAATCACCTTAAAATTATGTCGCCCTGTAATAGCCATTTATTCCATAGGAGGAGAAGTCTCTGGCTATTCACTCTCTCTGTGCCTCTATCATCTTGTTCACCTCCACAAAGTCACCCCGTCCCCTTCTTCACTCCAACGAGAAAAGCCTTAGCTCCCTCAATCTTTCTTCATAAGAAATGCCCTCCATTCCAGGCAGCATCCTGGTAAATCTCCTGTGTACGCTCTCTAAAGCTTGCACATCCTTCCTGTAAACAGGGGACCAGAACTGAACACAATATTCCAAGTGCGCTCTCACCAGGATGCTATAAAGATGCAGTAAAACCTCATGGCTCTTACAGTCAATCCCCTTGCTCAGGAAAGTCAACACAACGTATGCCTTGTTAACAACACTACCAACATGCGTGGCGATTTTGAGGCATTTATGGACACGGACCCCATGATCTCTCTGTTCTTCCACACTGCCAAGTATTCTTTCACCATGTATTCTGTATTCAAATGCAACCGTCCAGAATGAATCACTTCACACTTTTCCAGATTGGACTCCATCTGCTACTTCCAGCCCAGCTCTGCGTCCTGTCAATGTCCCACTGCAACCTACAACAGCCCTCCACATTCCCCACCACTCCACTAACCTTCATGTTATTGGCAAACTTACTAACCCACTCTCCAACATCCACATCCAAGTCATTTATAAAAATCACAGAGAGCAGAGTCCCAGAGCCGACTGTTACAGAACCCCACTGGTCACTGAGCTCCAGGCTCAATACTGTCCATCTGCTGCCACCCTCTGTCTTCTCTGGGCCATCCAATCCTCTATCCAGACAGACAGATTTCCCTGCATCCGAATTTTCCTCCTTTTCTGAATGAGCCATGAACATATTCTGCCATATCCTCAAAGAATTCAATAACGTTTGTGAGGCAGGACCTGCGCCACACAAACCCATACTGACTGTCTCTAATTTAACTGTGGTTTTCCAAGTAGTCATAAATCCTGTCTTTAGTGTCCTCGTCAATAATCTGCACACCACAGACATAAGACTAAATCGGTAATTCCCAGGATTCTACCTCCGTATCATGGCTCGGACTTTACAAATCTTCCCTCCTCTGCCATGTTCCCCAGAAGGGCTCTGGAGGGTGGTGGGGGTTACAGAGACAGGGAGGGATATCAGGACAGGAGGGTTTTGCAGACATTAGGAGTGCCAAAAGGAGGATACAGTAATTGTGAGGTTACATGGTGATGAAGGTAGTTGAGGAGGGAGGGAGGGAGGATTGTAGGGAAATGAGAGGTTTTACAGTTTAGGTGTTTTTTTTCGGTCTTCAAGTGGTTACTGAGTTGGGGAGGGTGTAAGCACTGGTGGATATTACAGAAACATGTGGTTTTGGTTGCAATGGCAGGAAGAGGATGCAGGAAGCTGGAGAGTTTGGGGTCTGAACGAGGTAACACAAATGGGAAGAGTTGTCAGGAGTGGAGGTGTTTACAGAGACAGCAATGGTCTGATCTGGAGCAGAGGACCCAGATTGAGAGGGATGTGGGGACTGCAGGTGGTTTCACAGGGAGGGAGGACCATCGGCCCACAGGAGGTTACAGAAATGTGGAGAGCTATAGGGCTGACAGGGGTTCATGGAGATGGGAATGTTGGGAGGGATGGAGAAGTTTACAGGGATAAGGATGTTTGTAGGACAGGGTTGGATCACAGACAGGGACTGTTTTAGGGAGCTGAGCAGGTTACAGAGATAAAGGGGTTTGTATCGACAGGAGGAACAAACAGAGATATACAGGGTAGTTGTGACTGAAGATGTTTATAGATATAGGAAGGCTTAGGTTCTGGGGGTTACAGAGGCTGTGGAATCTGGATTTCTTTTCAGAGACTGGGATAACAATTTTGGTCAGAAACAGTTTCACAGATAAGGGAGCATAGCACAAACAAGAGGAAGGTGATATTTAAACAGATAGTGCTGTAAGAGCTGGACACGGTTATGGAGATGGGTAGATGGTGGAGACACAGGAGGAGCTTACATTGACATGGGGGTGATAGTGACAGGACGGTGTTAAATAGATAGTGGGTTTTGTAGGGACTGGATTGGGAGAGGCACAGGCATGGAGTGAGTTTGACAGATCAGGAATACTGCAGGGACCTGAGAGGATGACACTGATAGGGATGGTGGTCGGGTCTCCACAGACTGTTGGTGTTTAGGGAATGGAAGGGAATGGAAGAGATTTGGTAGAGAGGGAGGGATGTAAGAGCTGCAGGAGCTTATGGAGAGTCGAAGACTTGGAGCAATTTGCAGAGGTACGTTTCTCATACAGGAGTAGGTTATAGATAGTGAGGGTTGTGTGGCCTGAGTAAGTTAAAGAGAGGGGAGTTTTCGGGTCTGGAAGAGGTTACACTGGCAGGGACAATTGAAGAGACTGAAGCAAAAATGCATGGAGAAGGTTACACAGATAGGGAGGTGAGTAGGGACTGAAGGTGAATACACAAACATGGAGGGTTGTATTGTTAGACGGAGCTGAGAGGGATAGGCACCGGTGTAGGGATTTACACAGAGAGGGAAGGTTGTGTTTTTGGAGAAGGTTACAATGATACAGACAGTGTGAGGGAGTGTTTAATGGACTACAGAGGAGCTCAGAGAGAATGAATTCTGGGGAGTGGAGGAGATTACAGACACAGAGATGGCTGTCGGTTTGAAAAGAGCTTCTCCAGATCCTCGGTGGCGTAAAATTGGAGAGAAGTTATAACAGTGAGTGTTGCCAAGACTGAATTACTTCACTGAAATAGAGCAGGCCTCAGCACATAACTCTCAAAGGGAAATTGAGACAGTCCAGATGAGTTTTCAGAGATACAAATGTTTTTGGGAGTTTCAAGAGGGAACAATATTGGGAGTGCTGTACCAAATGGTAATAGTTACAGGGAGGGTTCTAAAAGCAGGAAGAGGTGACAGACATATCGATCTTTGCAAGGACTGGAGAAGCCTACATAGGCAAAGAGTGTTTTAGAGACTGGAGGAGATTACAGTGTTCAGGAGAATATTGGGGATAAGGCAAGATTTAAGAGACGGGGATGGTTGACAGGGCTGGACAATAACTAGAATTGCCATAGTGTGGAACAAGGCCCATCGGCCCAACCAGTCCATTCCAAACCTCTGAACAGCATCTGACCCAGACCCACCCCTTTACCGATACACTAAACCCTGCATTTCTCATGGTGAACTTATTTAAACCACACATTCCTGAATCCCACAGTCAATTTATGATGGCCAGTTCACTGATGGTGCAAATATTGGACACACACAGCAAGGGAGCGACACGCAAACACACACAGGGAGGGAGATACCCGCAGGCACACAGTGAGGGAAGGACATGCACGCGCACACACACACACACACACACACAGTGAGGGGGATAGACGCAGACACACAGTGAGGGAAGGACATGCACGCACACACAGACACACACACACACACACACACACACCCACACACACAGTGAGGGGGATAGACGCAGACACACAGCGAAGGAAGGACACACACACACACACACACACACGCACATTGAGGGGGAATACACCCAGAAACACAGCGAGGGAAGGACATGCACGCACACACACTCAGCGAGGGTGGGACACGCACACACACGCACCGAGGGTGGGACACGCACACATACAGCGAGGGAGGGACACACACACAGTGAAGTGGGGAACATGCAAACGCACATACACACACACAGACACAGCGAGGGAAGGACACACACAGTGAGAGGAGGACAGGCACGCGCGCACGCGCACACACACACACTGTGAGGGACACAAACACAGCGATGGAGGGGCACACACACACACACACAGCGAGGAAAGGACACGCACACATACAGTGAGGGAGGGACACACACACACACACACACACACACACACACAGAGCGAGGGAAGGACACGCGCACACACACAGCGAGGGAGGGACACGCACACACACAGCGAGGAAGAGACATGCACACATCCAGCGAGGGAGGGGGACACGCACACATCCAGCGAGGGAGGGGGACACGCACACATATAGCAAAAAAGTGATACGCAAACACAACGAGGGCGGGACACGTGCACACACCGAGGGAGGGACAAACACTCACACAGCGAGGGAGGGACACGTACAGACATGCAGCGAAGGGACACACACACAGCGAGGGAGGGACACACACACACACACACAGTGAGGGAGGGGGACACACACACAGCGAGGGAGGGGGACACTCACACAGAGCGAGGGGGGTCACGCAAACACAGGGAGGGGTTCACGCAAACACAGCGAGGGAGGGGGACAGACACAGCGAGGGAGGGGGACAGACACAGCGAGGGGCGGACACACACACACAGCGAGGGAGGAGACACACACAGCGAGGGGGGAGACACACAGCGAGGGGGGAGACACACACAGCGAGGGGAGACACAGACACATTGAGGGAGGGACACGCACAGCGAGGGAGGGACACACACACACACTCAGCGAGGGAGGGACACACACACACAGCGAGGGAGGAACACGCACAGCGAGGGAGGGGGACACACACAGCGAGGGAGGGGGACACACACAGCGAGGGAGGGGGACACACACAGCGAGGGAGGGGGCACACACACACACAGCGAAGGAGGGACACACACACACAGCGAGGGAGGGGGACACGCACACACACAGCGAGGTGACACACACACACACACAGCGAGGGAGGGGGACACGCACACACAGCGAGGGAGGGGGAGACACACACACACAGCGAGGGAGGGGGAGACACACACACACAGCGAGGGAGGGACACACACACACACACACACACACACACACATACACAGAGTGAGGGAGGGACACGCACACACACAGCGCGGGAGGGACATGCATACACACAGCGAGGGAGGGGGAAACACACACACAGCGAGGGAGGGGACACACACACAGCGAGGGAGGAGACACACACATACAGTGAGGGAGGGACACAACACACTGCGAGGGAAGTACACACGCACACACACAGCGAGGGAGGGGCACACACACACACACACACCCAGTGCGGGAATGACACGCACAAACACACAGCGAGGGAGGGACACACACACAGTGAGGGAGGGGCACACACACACACACACACACACACACACACACACACAGTGAGGGAGGGACACGCACACACACAGCGAGGGAGGGACACACACACAGACAGCGAGGGAGGGGGACACGCACACACATACAGCGAGGAAGGGACAAACACACAGTGAGGGAGGGACACGCACACAGCGAAGGAGTTGGACGCACACGCAGCGAGGGAGGGACACGCACACACACAGAGGGAGGGGGACACGCACAGACACAGTGAGGGATGGCGACACGCACACACACAGCGAGGGACGGCGACACGCACACACATACACAGCGAGGGAGGGACACGCACACACAGTGAGGGAGGGGCATGCACACAGCGAGGAAGGGACACGCATACACACACACACCGAGGGAGAGGGACACACACACACAGTTGGGAGGGGGACACGCACACACAGTGAGGGTGGGGGTCACGCACACAAACAGCGAGGTAGGGGGACACACATACACACAGCGAGGGAGGTACACGCACACACAGCGAGGGAGGGACACGCACACAGCAAGGGAGGGAGGGCACACACACTGCAAGGGAGGGTTGCACGCACAGCGAGGGAGGGGGGCACACACACAGCGAGGGAGTGGTACACACACATACAGTGTGGGAGGGACACACACACACAACGAGGGAGGTACACACGCACACAGCGAGGGAGGTACATACGCACACACAGCGAGGGAGGGGCACACACACACACACACACAAACACACACATACACACCCAGTGCGGGAATGACACGCAGAAACAGCGAGAGAGGGACACACACACACAATGAGGGAGGGGCACACACACACACACACAGTGAGGGAGGGGCGCACACACACACACACACACACACACACACAGTGAGGGACGGAAACGCACACACACAGCGAGGAAGGGACACGCACACACACAGCGAGGGAGGGGGACACGCACACACACAGCGAGACGGGACACACACATACAGCGAGGGAGGGACAAACACACACAGTGAGGGAGGGACACCCACACAGCGAGGGAGGTGGACACACGCAGCGAGGGTGGGACATGCGCACACACACAGCGAGGGAGGGGGACACGCACACACAGCGAGGGAGAGGGACACGCACAAACACAGCGAGGGAGCGACACACACACATACAGCAAGGGAGGGACAAACACACACAGCGAGGGAGGGACACGCACACAGCGAGGGAGGTGGACACACACGCAGCGATGGAGGGACACGCGCACACACACAGCGAGGGTGGGGGTCACGCGCACACACAGCGAGGGAGGGCGAAACGCACACACACAGCGAGGGAGGTACACACGCACACACACACAGCGAGGGAGGGGCACACACACACACAATGAGGGAGGGGCACACACACACACACAGTGAGGGAGGGGCACACACACACACACATAAGCACACACATACACACCCAGTGCGGGAATGACACACACAAACAAACAGCGAGAGAGGGACACACACAGAGTGAGGGAGGGGCACACACACACACATACACACACACACACACAAAGTGAGGGAGGGGCACACACACACAGCGAGGGAGGGGGACACGCACACACACAGCGAGGGAGGGGGACGCACACACAGCGAGGGAGAGGGACACGCACAAACACAGCGAGGGAGGGACACACACACATACAGCAAGGGAGGGACAAACACATAGAGAGGGAGGGACACGCACACAGCGAGGGAGGTGGACACACACGCAGCGATGGAGGGACATGCGCACACACACAGCGAGGGTGGGGGTCACGAGCACACACAGCGATGGAGGGCGACACGCACACACACAGCGAGGGAGGGGCACACACACACACACAAACACATACATACACACCCAGTGCGGGAATGACACATACAAACACACAGCGAGAGAGGGACACACACAGAGTGAGGGAGGGGCACACACACACACACACACAAACACACACAGTGAGGGAGGGGCACGCACACACAATGAGGGAGGGGCACACACACACACAGTGAGGGAGGGGCGCACACACACAATGAGGGAGGGGCACACATACACACACACACACACACAGACACACACAGCGAGGAAGGGACGCGCACACAGTGAGGGAGGGGCACACACACACACACACACACACACACAGTGAGGGAGGGACACGCACACAGACAGCGAGGGAGGGACACACACAGACAGCGAGGGAGGGGGACTCGCAAACACATACAGCGCGGGAGGGACACGCACACACACACACACACACCGAGGGAGGGGGACACACACACAGAGTGAGGGAGGGGGACACGCACACACAGTGAGGGAGGGGGACACAAACACAGCAAGGGAGGGGGAGACACACACACACCGAGGGAGGGGGACACATACACACAGTGAGGGAGGGGGACACGTGCACACACAGCGAGGGAGGGGGACACACACACACAGCGAGGGAGGGGGACACACACACACAGCGAGGGAGGGGTACACACACACACAGCGATGATGGGGGACACGCACACACAGCAAGGTTGGGACACGCACACACAGTGAGAGAGGGACACACACACTGAGGGACGGGGACACGCACAGCTCGAGGGAGGGGGACACACACACAGAGAGGGAGGGGGGACATACACACCCACAGCGAGGGAGGGGTGGCACACACACAGCGAGGGAGGGGGACACACATACAGTGAGGGAGGGGGACACACACACAGCAAGGGAGGGGGAGACAAACACACAGCGAGGGAGGGACAATCACACACACACAGCGAGGTAGAGGGACGCGCACACACACAGCGAGGGAGGGACACGCACACGCAGCGAGGGAGGGACACGCACACACAGCGAGGGAGGGACACGCACACACAGCGAGGGAAGGGGACACGCACACAGCGAGGGAAGGGGACACGCACACAGCGAGGGAAGGGGACACGCACACAGCGAGGGAAGGGGACACGCACACAGCGAGGGAAGGGGACAAGCACAAACAGCGAGGGAGGGACAAGCACACACAGCGAGGGAGGGGTCACACACACAGCGAGGGAGGGGTCACACACACAGCGAGGGACGGACACGCACACACAGCGAGGGAGGGAAACACACACACACAGAGCGAGGAAGGGGGACACGCACACACACAGCGAGGGAACGACACGCACACAGCAAGGGAGGGGGACACACAGAGCGAGGGAGCGGTACACACACACAGCGAGGATGGGGGACACGCACACACAGCGAGAGAGGGACACACACACACAGAGCGAGGGATGGGACACGCACACAGCGAGGGAGGGGGACACACACACAGCGATTGAGGGGGGACACACACACTCACAGCGAGGGATGGGCCGCATTCACACAGCGAGGGAGGGGCCGCACTCACACAGCGAGGGAGGGGGACAAACACAAACAGTGAGCGAGGGCGACACACACACAGCAAGGGAGGGGGAGACACACACACAGCGAGGAAGGGACACACACACACAGCGAGGGACAGGGACGCGCACACACACAGCGAGGGAGGGGCACGCACACACAGCGAGGGGGGGGACGCACACACAGCGAGGGAGGGACAAGCACACACAGCGAAGGAGGGGTCACACACACACAGAGCGAGGAAGGGGGACACGCACACACACAGCGAGGGATGGACACGCACACAGCAAGGGAGGGAGGGACACACACACAGCGAGTGAGGGAGTGCACACACACAGCGAGGGTGGGGGACGCACACACAGCGAGGGAAGGGGACACACACACATAGCGAGGGAGGGACACGCACAAACAGCAAGGGAGGGACAAGCACACACAGCGAGGGATGGACACACACACAGCGAGGGAGGGGTACACTCACACAGCGAGGATGGGGGACACGCACACACAGCGAGAGAGGGACACAAACACACACACTCACACACACACACACAGCGAGGGACGGAAACACGCACACAGCGATGGAGGGGGGACACACACAAACAGTGAGCGAGGGCGACACACGCACAGCGAGGGACAGGGACGCGCACACACACAGCGAGGGAGGGGCACGCACACACAGCGAGGGAGGGGGACACGCACCCAGCGAGGGAGGGGGACAAGCACCCAGCGAGGGAGGGGGACACGCACCCAGCGAGGGAGGGACGCACGCACACAGCGAGGGAGGGGGACACACAACACACAGCGAGGGAGGGGGAGACGCACACAGTGAGGGAGGGGGACACACACAGCGAGGGAGGGACACGCACACACAGCGAGGGAGGGGGACACGCACCCAGCGAGGGAGGGGGACACGCACACACAGCGAGGGAGGGACGCACGCACACAGCGAGGGAGGGAGACACACAACACACAGCGAGGGAGGGACAGGCACACACAGTGAAGGAGGGACACACGCACACAGCGAGGGAGGGACACACACACACAGCGAGGGAGGGGTCACGCACACAGTGAGGGAGGGACACACACACACACACAGCGAGGGAGGGGGAGACGCACACATTGAGGGAGAGGGACACATGCACACAGTGAGGGAGGGACACACACACACAGTGAGGGAGGGGGACACACACACATACAGCGGGGGAGGGATATGCACACACACAGCGAGGGAGGGACACACACAGCGAGGGAGGGACACACACACACACACACACACACACACACACACACACACACACACAGCATGGGAGGAGGTGACACACACACAGAGCGAGGGAGGGGGTCACGCACACAGCAAGGGAGGTGGACAAGTACACAGTGAGGGAGGGACACACGCACACAACGAGAGCGGGGGACACATACACACAGCGAGGGAGGGACACCCACACACAGCGAGGGATGGGAACATGCATACACACAGTGAGGGAGGGACACACACACATACATAGCGATGGAGGGGGACACGCACACACACAGCGAGGGAGGGACAAGCACACACAGCGAGGGAGGGACAAGCACACACAGTGAGGGAGGGACACGCACACACACAGCGAGGGAGGGGAACACACACACACAGAGCGAGGAAGGGGGACACGCACACACACAGCGAGGGATGGACACGCACACAGCAAGGGAGGGGGTCACACACACAGCGAGGATGGGGACAGGCACACACAGCGAGAGAGGGACACACACACACACACACAGCGAGGGACGGGGACACACACACAGAGCGAGGGAGGGGTCACGCACACAGCAAGGGAGGTGGACAAGCACACAGTGAGGGAGGGACACACGCACACAACGAGAGCGGGGGACACATACACACAGCGAGGGAGGGACACCCACACACAGCGAGGGATGGGGACATGCATACACACAGTGAGGGAGGGACACACACACATACATAGCGATGGAGGGGGACACGCACACACACAGCGAGGGAGGGACAAGCACACACAGTGAGGGAGGGACACGCACACACACAGCGAGGGAGGGGCACGCACACACACAGAGAGGGAGGGGGACACGCACCCAGCGAGGGAGGGACACATGCACACAGCGAGGGAGGGACACACGCACACAGTGAGGGTGGGGGACACGCACACAGTGAGGGAGGGACACACGCACACAGTGAGGGAGGGACACACGCACACAACGAGGGCGGGGGACACATACACACAGCGAGGGAGGGACACCCACACACAGCGAGGGAGGGGGACATGCATACACACAGTGAGGGATGGACACACACACAGTGAGGGAGGGGGACACATACACATAGCGAGGGAGGGACACGCACACACAGCGAGGGCAGGGGACACGCACACAACGCGGGAGGGGGACACCCACACAGCGAGGGAGGGACACACACAGCGAGGGAGGGTCGGCACAGACACCATGAGCGAGGTGGACACGCGCACACACAGCGAGGGAGGGACACGCACGCACAGCGAGGGAGGGGGGACACACACACATCGAGGGAGGGACACACACACACACACACACACACACACACACACACACAGCGAGGGAGGGGTGGCACACACACAATGAGGGAGAGGGACACACACACATACATCGAGGTAGGGACACGCACACACATTCACAGCGAGTGACGAGGGGACACACACACAGCGAGGGAGGGGTACACACACACACACAGCGAGGATGGGGGACACGCACTCAGCGAGGGATGGGGACACACACACAGACAGCGAGGGAGGGGTGGCACACACACAATGAGGGAGAGGGACACGCACACATAGCGGGAGAGGGACACACACACACAGCGAGGGAGGGACACGCACACACACACTCAGCGAGGGAGGGGGACACACACACAGCGAGGGAGGGGGACACACACACAGCGAGGGAGGGGGGACACACACACCCACAGCAAGGGAGGGGTCACAATCACAGCGAGGGAGGGTGACTCACACACATAGTGAGGGAGGGACACACACACACAGCAAGGGAGGGGGAGACACACACACAGCGGGGGAGGGACACACACACACTCAGCGAGGGAGAGGGACGCGCACACTCACAGCGAGGGAGGAACACGCACACACAGCGAGGGAGGAACACGCACACACAGCGAGGGAGCGGTCACACGCACACAGTGAGGGAGGGGACACGCACACAGTGAGGGAGGGACACACGCACACAGTGAGGGAAGGACACACGCACACAGCGAGGGAGGGGGACACACACTCATAGCGAGGGAAGGCACACACACACAGCGAGGGAAGGGACACACGGGAAGGGGACACACAGACACAGTGAGGGAGGGACACGCACACACAGTGAGGGAGGGGTCACGCACACAGCGAGGGAGGGGGAAACACACAGCGAGGGATGGACACACACACACACACACACAGCGAGGGAGGGGTGACACACACACAGTGAGGGAGGGACACACACACAGTGAGGGAGGGACACACGCACACAGTGAGGGAGGGGGACACACATACATGGTGAGGGAGGGGACACACACACACACACACACACACATCGAGGGAGGGACACATACACACACACCGAGGGACGGGTGGCACACACACAGTGAGGGAGGGGGACACACACACACACACACACACACACACAGCATGGGAGGAGGTGACACACACACAGCGAGGGAGGGACATGTACACACACACACACACACACACACACACACACACACACAGAGCATGGGATTAGGTGACACACACACAGCGAGAGAGGGGGACACGCACACAGCGAGGGAGGGGGACAAGCACACAGTGAGGGAGGGACACACGAACACAACGAGGGCGGGGGACACACATTCTCACAGTGAGGGAGGGACACACACACACAGCGAGGGAGGGGACACACACACAGCGAGAGAGAGGGATACACAAATAGCGAGGGAGGGGGCACACACACACACATATCGAGGGTGGGACACACACACAGCGAGGGGGGCACACGCACACACACAGCGAGGGAGGGGTCAAGCACACAGTGAGGGAGGGACACACACACAGTGAGGGAGGGACACACGCACACAGTGAGGGAGGGGGACACACATACATGGTGAGGGAGGGGACACACACACACACACATCGAGGGAGGGACACATACACACACACCGAGGGACGGGTGGCACACACACAGTGAGGGAGGGGGACACACACACACACACACACACACACACACACACACAGCATGGGAGGAGGTGACACACACACAGCGAGGATGGGGTCACGCACTCAGCGAGGGATGGGGACACACACACACAGCGAGGGAGGGGTGGCACACACACACACACAGCGAGGGAGGGGTGGCACACACACACACACACAGCGAGGGAGGGGTGGCACACACACACACAGCGAGGGAGGGGTGGCACACACACAATGAGGGAGAGGGACACGCACACACAGCGAGAGAGGGACACACACACACACACACACAGCGAGGGAGAGACACACACACACAGTGAGGGAGGGGGACACACACACAGCGAGGGAGGGGGGACACACACACAGCGAGGGAGGGGGGACACACACACACACAGCGAGGGAGGGGTGGCACACACACAGTGAGGGAGGGGGACACACACACATACAGCGAGGGAGGGATATGCACACACACAGCGAGCGAGATGGACACGCACACACACAGCTAGGGAGGGACACACACACACACACACAGAGCATGGGAGGAGGTGACACACACACAGAGCGAGGGAGGGGAACACACACACAGCGAGAGAGGGATACACAAATAGCGAGGGAGGAGGACACACATACATATCGAGGGAGGGGACACACACACACATCGAGGGAGGGGGACACACACACACACAGCGAGGGAGGGGGTCACGCACACAGCAAGGGAGGTGGACAAGCACACAGTGAGGGAGGGACACACGCACACAACGAGGGCGTGGGACACATACACACAACGAGGGAGGGACACCCACACACAGCGAGGGAGGGGGACATGCATACACACAGTGAGGGACGGACACACACACACAGTGAGGGAGGGGGACACACATACATAGCGATGGAGGGGGACACGCACACAAACAGCGAGGGAGGGACAAGCACACACAGCGAGGGAGGGGTCACACAAACAGCGAGGGATGGACACGCACACAGGAAGGGAGGGGGTCACACACACAGCGAGGATGGGGGACAGGCACACACAGCGAGAGAGGGACACACACAGACACACACACACACACACACACAGCGAGGGACGGGGACACGCACACAGCGAGGGAGGGGGACACATGCACAGCGATTGAGGGGGGACACACGCACCCACAGCGAGGGAGGGGGTCACTCACACAGCGAGGGAGGGGGACACACACAAACAGTGAGCGAGGGCGACACACGCACAGCAAGGGAGCGGGAGACACACACACAGCGAGGGGGGGGAGACACACACACAGCGAGGGAGGGACACACACACAGCGAGGGACAGGGACGCGCACGCACACAGCGGGGGAGGGGCACGCACACACACAGCGAGGGAGGGGGACACGCACCCAGCGACGGAGGGACACATGCACACAGCGAGGGAGGGACACACGCACCCAGCGAGGGTGGGAGACACGCACACAGCGAGGGAGGGACACACACACAGCGAGGGAGGGAGACACACACACAGCGAGGGAGGGAGACACACACACATCAAGGGAGGGGGACACACACACATCAAGGGAGGGGGACAAACAGACACAGCGAGGGAGGGACACGCACCCACACAGCGAGGGAGGGACATGTACACACACACACACACACACACACACACACACACACACACACACAGCATGGGATTAGGTGACACACACACAGCGCGAGAGGGGGACACGCACACAGCGAGGGAGGGGGACAAGCACACAGTGAGGGAGGGACACACGAACACAACGAGGGCGGGGGACACACATTCTCACAGTGAGGGAGGGACACACACACACAGCGAGGGAGGGGGACACACACACAGCGAGAGAGAGGGATACACAAATAGCGAGGGAGGGGGCACACACACACACATATCGAGGGTGGGACACACACACAGCGAGGGGGGCACATGCACACACACAGCGAGGGAGGGGTCAAGCACACAGCGAGGGGGGGACACACACACACACACACACACACACACACACAGCGAGGGAGGGGTGGCACACACACAGTGAGGGAGGGGGACAAACACACATACAGCGAGGGAGGGACACGCACACACACAGCGAAGGAGGGACACGCACACACAGCGAGGAATGGGGACAAGCACACAGTGAGGGAGGGGGACACACACACAGATAGGGAGGGACACGCACACAGCGATGGACGGGGACACGTACATATAGCGAGGAAGGGGACACATACACATAGCGAGGGAGGGACACGCACACACAGCGAGGGCAGGGGACACGCACACAACGCGGGAAGGGGACACCCACACAGCGAGGGAGGGACACACACACAGCGAGGGAGGGACACACACACACAGCGAGGGAGGGTTGGCACACACACCATGAGCGAGGTGGACACGTGCACACACAGCGAGGGAGGGGACACACACACACATCGAGGAGGGACACACACACACACACACACACACACAGCGAGGGAGGGGTGGCACACACACAATGAGGGAGAGGGACACGCACACACATTCACAGCGAGCGACGAGGGGACGCACACACAGCGAGGGAGGGGTACACACACACACACACACACACACACACACACACAGCGAGGATGGGGGACACGCACTCAGCGAGGGATGGGGACACACACACAGACAGCGAGGGAGGGGTGGCACACACACAGTGAGGGAGAGGGACACGCACACACAGCGAAGGAGGGACACGCACACACACACACTCAGCGAGGGAGGGGTGGCACACACACAATGAGGGAGAGGGACACGCACACACATTCACAGCGAGCGACGAGGGGACGCACACACAGCGAGGGAGGGGTACACACACACACACACAGCGAGGATGGGGGACACGCACTCAGCGAGGGATGGGGACACACACACAGACAGCGAGGGAGGGGTGGCACACACACAATGAGGGAGAGGGACACGCACACACAGCGAAGGAGGGACACGCGCACACACACACACTCAGCGAGGGAGGGGGACACACACAAAGTGAGGGAGGGGACACACACACACCCACAGCGAGGGAGGGGGCACAATCACAGCGAGGGAGGGTGACACACACACACAGTGAGGAAGGGAGCCACACACACAGCAAGGGAGGGGGAGACACACACACAGCGAGGGAGGGACACACACACACTCAGCGAGGGAGAGGGACGCACACACTCACAGCGAGGGAGGAACACGCACACACACAGGGAGGGAGGGGTGCACACACACAGCGTGGGAAGGAGGCACACACAGAGCGAGGGAGGGACACGCACACGCACAGCGCGGGAGGGGGACACACACACATAGCGAGGGAGGGACAAGCACACACAGCGAGGGAGGGACACGCACACACAGCGAGGGAGCGGTCACACACACACAGCAAGGGAGGGGACACGCACACAGTGAGGGAAGGACACACGCACACAGTGAGGGAAGGGGACACACAGACACAGTGAGGTAGGGACACGCACACAGCGAGGGAGGGGGAAACACACAGCGAGGGATGGACACACACACACACACAGCGAGGGAGGGGTGACACACACACACACACAGCGACGGAGGGGTGACACACACACACAGTGAGGGAGGGACACACACACACACACACACACAGCGAGGGAGGGAGACGCATACACAGTGAGGGAGGGGGAGACGCACACAACGAAGGAGGGTGGGCACACTCACAGCGAGGGAGGGAGGGACACACACAGTGAGTGAGGGGAACACGCACACATACAGTGAAGGAGGGACACGCACTCACAGCGAGGGATGGGGACACGCACACAGTGAGGGAGAGAGACACACGCACACAGCGAGGGAGGGACACACACACACACAGTGAGGGAGGGACACACGCACACAGTGAGGGAGGGGGACACACATACATAGCGAGGAGGGGACACACATACATAGCGAGGAGGGGACACACACACACATCGAGGGAGGGACACACACACACACACACACAGCGAGGGTGGGGGGGCACAATCACAGCGAGGGAGGGACACACACACACACACACACACACACACACACAGTGAGGGAGGGGGACACACACACAGCAAGGGAGGGAGAGACACACACTCAGCGAGGGAGGGGGGACACACACAGCCACAGCGAGGGAGGGGGACACATACACAGCGTGGGAAGGGGGAACACACACCCAGCGAGGGAGGGACACGCACAGCGCGGGAGGGGGACACGCACCCAGCGAGGGAGGGGGACACGCACCCAGCGAGGGAGGGACACACACACACAGTGAGGGAGGGACACACACACACAGTGAGGGAGGGACACACACACACAGCGAGGGATGGGGACACACACACACGCAGCGAGGGTGGTGTGGCACACACACAATGAGGGACACGCACACACAGTGAGGGAGGAGGACACACATACATATCGAGGGAGGGGACACACACACACACAGCGAGGGAGGGGTGGCACACACACAGTGAGGGACGGGGACACACACACAAAGCGAGGGAGGGACACGCACACACACACACACAGCGAGGGAGGGGGGCACACACAGAGCGAGGGAGGGGGGGCACACACACCCACAGCGAGGGAGGTGGGACATGCACACAGCGAGGGAGGGACACGCACACACATCGGGGGAGGGACACGCACACACACAGCGAGGAAGGGGTCACGCACGCAGCTAGGGAGGGGGACACACACACACACATTGAGGGAGGGGGACACACATATTCAGCCAGGGAGGTACACGCACACACACAGCGAGGGAGGGGTCAAACACACAGCGAGGGAGTGGGACAAGCACACAGTGACGGAGGGACACACGCACAAACAGTGAGGGAAGGATTCATAGACACAGCGAGGGAGGGACACGCACACACAGCGAGGGAGGGACACGCACACAGCGAGGGAGGGACGGCACACACACAGCGAGGGAGGGAGATGCACACACAGAGAGGGAGGTGGAGACACACACAGCGAGTGAGGGGGGGCACACTCACAGCGACGGAGGGACACACACACACAGTGAGGGAGGGACACGCACACACAGCGAGGGATGGGGACACGCACACAGCGATGGAGGGGGCACGCACACAGCGAGGGAGGGGACACACACACATAGCGAGGGAGGGGACACACACACATAGCGAGGGAGGGGACACACACACATAGCGAGGGAGGGACAAGCACACACAGCGAGGGAAGGGGACAAGCACACACAGCGAGGGGGGGTTGGCACACACACCGTGAGCGAGGTGGACACGCGCACACAGCGAGGGAGGGGGACACACACATACAGCGAGGGAGAGGGACGCGCACACTCACAGTGAGGGAGGGACACGCAAACACACAGCGAGGGAGGGGGACACACACACTAACAGCGAGGGAGGGGGGGCACAATCACAGCGAGAGAGGGGGACACACACTCACAGTGAGGGAGGGGACACACACACAGCAAGGGAGGGGGAGGCAGACACACAGCGAGGGAGGGACACACAAACATACAGCGAGGGAGAGGGACGCGCACACTCACAGCGAGGGAGGGACACGCACACACTCAGTGAGGGAGGGGGACACACACACAGCGAGGGAAGGGGCCACACACACAGCGAGGGAGGGACACGCACACGCACAGCGCGGGTGGGGGACACACAGACAGCGAGGGAAGGGGGCACACACACAGCGAGGGAGGGACACGCACACACACAGCGCGGGAGGGGGACACGGGCACAGTGAGGGAGGGACACACACATACAGCGAGGGATGGGTCACACACACAGCGAGGGAGGGACCCGCACACACAGCGAGGGAGGGGAACACACACACACACACACAGCGAGGATGGGGTACACGCACACACAGCGAGAGAGGGACACACAAACACACACACGCACACACAGCGAGGGACGGGGACACGCACACAGCGAGGGAGGGACACACACACAGCGAGTGAGGGGACACACACACCCCCACAGCGAGGGAGGGGGACACAAACACAGCGAGGGAGGGGGACACACACACAGCAAGGGAGGGGGACACACACACAGCAAGGGAGGGGGACACACACACAGTGAGGGAATGGACACAGACACAGCGAGGGAGGGACACGCATACACAGTGAGGGAGGGACACGCACACACACAGCGAGGGAGGGGTGGCACACACATAGTGAGGGAGGGGGACACACACACATTCAGCCAGGGAGGGACACGCACAAACACAGCGAGGGTGGGGTCACACACACACAGCGAGTGAGGGGGACACGCACACACAGCGAGGGAGGGGGACACACACACACACACAGTGAGGGAGGGGGACACACACACGTACAGCCAGGGAGGGGTCACAATCACAGTGAGGGTGGGACACACACACATACAGCGAGGGAGAGGGACGCGCACACTCACAGCGAGGGAGGGGGACACGCAAACACACAGCGAGGGAGGGACACAGACACACACAGCGAGGGAGGGTGACACACACACAGCGAGGGAAGGGGGCACACACACAGCGAGGGAGGGGCACACGCACACACACAGCGAGGGAGGGGACACACAAGCGCACAGTGAGGGAGGGACACGCACACACACAGCGAGGGAGGGACACGCACACACAGCGAGGGAGGGGGGACACAAACACAGCGAGGGAGGAGCGAACACACACACAGCAAGGGAGGGGTGGCACACACACCGTGAGCGAGGTGGACACGCGCACACACAGCGAGGGAGGTACACGCACGCACAGCGAGGGAGGGGGACACGCACACACAGCGAGGGAGGGGTCACGCACTCAGCGAGGGATGGGGACATATACACACACAGCGAGGGAAGGGTGGCACACACACAATGAGGGAGGCGGACACACACATACAGCGAGGGAGGGGTACACACACAAAGCGGGGGACGGGTACACACACACACGAAGCGAGGATGGGGACACGCACACACAGCGAGGGAGGGACACGCACACATAGCGAGAGAGGGACACACACACACAGCGAGGGAGGGACACACACACACAGCGAGGGAGGGACGCACACACACACACACACACACAGCGACGGAGAGGGACACACACACACACGAGGGAGGGGGACACACACACCCACAGCGCGGGAGGGGGGCACAATCACAGCGAGGGAGGGGGACACACACACACACACAGTGAGGGAGGGGAACACACACACAGCAAGGGAGGGGGAGACACACACACAGCGAGGGAGGGACACACACACATACAGCGAGGGATGGGACACGCTCACAGCGAGGGAGGGACACGCAAACACACAGCGAGGGAGGGGGGACACACACACTCACAACGAAGGAGGGGGGCACAATCACAATGAGGGAGGGGGACACACACACAGTGAGGGACGGGGACACACACACAGCAAGGGAGGGCGAGGCACACACACAGCGAGGGAGGGACAGACAAACATACAGCGAGGGAGAGGGATGCGCACACTCACAGCGAGGGAGGGGGTCACACACAGCGAGGGAAGGGGGACACACACAGCGAGGGAGGGACACGCACACACAGCGAGGGGGGCACACGCACACACACAGCGAGGGAGGAGGACACGCAACCAGTGAGGGAGGGACACACGCACACAGCGAGGGAGGGGGACACACACACAGCGAGGGAGGGGCACACGCACACAGCGAGGGAAGTGTGGCACGCACACAGTGAGGGAGGGGGACAAACACACACACAGCGAGGGAGGGGGTCACGCACGCAGCGAGGGAGGGGGACACACACACACACAGCGAGGGAGGGGGGCACACCCACAGCGAGGGAGGGGGGCACAATCACACTGAGGGAGGGGGACACACACACAGCAAGGGAAGGGGAGACACACACACAGCGAGGGAGGGACACACACACATACAGCGAGGGAGAGGGACGCGCACACTCACAGCGAGGGAGGGACACGCAAACACAGCGAGGGAGGGGGGACACACACACTCACAGCGAGGGAGGGGGGCACACACACAGCAAGGGAGTGGGAGGCACACACACAGCGAGGGAGGGACACACAAACATACAGCGAGGGAGAGGGACGTGCATACTCACAGCGAGGGAGGGACACGCACACACTCAGAGAGGGAGGGGGACACACACACAGCGAGGGAAGGGGGCACACACACAGCGAGGGAGGGACACGCACACACACAGCGCGGGTGGGGGACACACACACAGCGAGGGAAGGGGGCACACACACAGCGAGGGAAGGGGGCAGACACACAGCGAGGGAAGGGGAGACACACACACAGCGAGGGAGGGACACACACACATACAGCGAGGGAGAGGGACGCGCACACTCACAGCGAGGGAGGGGCACACGCACACACAGCGAGGGAGGGGGACACGCACACACACAGCGAGGGAGGGACACGCACACACACAGCGAGGGAGGGGACACACAAGCGCACAGTTAGGGAGGGACACGCACACACACAGCGAGGGAGGGTACGCACACACAGCGAGGGAGGGGGACACAAACACAGCGAGGGAGGGACACACACACACACACACATAGCGAGGGAGGAGCGAACACACACACAGCGAGGGAGGGGGCACACACACAGCGAGGGAGGGACACACAGACACACATCGAGGGAGGGACACACACACATACAGCGAGGGGGGACACGCACACACAGCGTGGGGTCACACGAACACACACAGCGAGGGAGGGGGACACGCAACCAGTGAGGGAAGGACACACGCACACAACGAGGGAGGGACACACACACACAGCGAGGGAGGTGTGGCACGCATACAGTGAGGGAGGGGGACAAACACACGTACAGCAAGGGAGGGACACGCACACTCACAGCGAGGGCCGGAGATGCACACACAGCGAGGGAGGGGGACACACACACAGCGAGGGAGGGGGGCACACTCACAGCGAGGGAGGGGCACACGCACACACACAGCGAGGGAGGGGGACACGCACACACACAGCGAGGGAGGGACACGCACACACACAGCGAGGGAGGGGGACACAAACACAGCGAGGGAGGGACACACACACACACAGCGAGGGAGGGGGACACAAACACAGCGAGGGAGGGACACACACACACACATAGCGAGGGAGGAGCGAACACACACACAGCAAGGGAGGGGTGGCACACACACAATGAGGGAGGGACACACACACACAGCAAGGGAGGAGGGGACACACACACAGCGTGGGAGGGGGACACGCACACAGCGAGGGAGGGGGACATACACACACACAATGCGGGAGGGACACACACACACAGCGCTGGTGGGGGACACACACACAGCGAGGGAAGGGGCCACACACACAGCGAGGGAGGGACATGCACACACACAGCGAGGGAGGGGGACACACACACATAGCGAGGCAGGGGGACACGCACACAGTGAGGGAGGGACACACACATACAGCGAGGGATGGCTCACACACACAGCGAGGGAGGGACCCGCACACACAGCGAGGGAGGGGAACACACACACACACAGCGAGGAAGGGGGACACGCACACACACAGCGAGGATGGGGTACACGCACACACAGCGAGAGAGGGACACACAAACACACACGCACACACAGCGAGGGACGGGGACACGCACACAGCGAGGGAGGGACACACACACACACAGCGAGTGAGGGAGGACACACACACCCACAGCGAGGGAGGGGGGCACGCACACAGCGAGGGAGGGTGACACACACACAGCAAGGGTGGGGCACACGCACACAGTGAGGGAATGGACACACAGACACAGCGAGGGAGGGACACGCACACACAGCGAGGGAGGGGTCACGCACGCAGCGAGGGAGGGGGACACACACACACACAGCGAGGGAGGGGGACACACACACACACAGTGAGGGAGGGGGACACACACACGTACAGCCAGGGAGGGGGCACACACACAGCGAGGGAGGGACACATATACATACAGCGATGGGAGAGGGACGCGCACACTCACCGCGAGGGAGGGGGACACGCAAACACACAGCGAGGGAGGGACACACACACACACAGCAAGGGAGGGGGACACACACACACACACAGTGAGGGAGGGGGACACACACACGTACAGCCAGGGAGGGGTCACAATCACAGTGAGGGTGGGACACACACACATACAGCGAGGGAGAGGGACGCGCACACTCACAGCGAGGGAGGGGGACACGCAAACACACAGCGAGGGAGGGACACAGACACACACAGCGAGGGAGGGTGACACACACACAGCGAGGGAAGGGGGCACACACACAGCGAGGGAGGGGCACACGCACACACACAGCGAGGGAGGGGACACACAAGCGCACAGTGAGGGAGGGACACGCACACACACAGCGAGGGAGGGACACGCACACACAGCGAGGGAGGGGGGACACAAACACAGCGAGGGAGGAGCGAACACACACACAGCAAGGGAGGGGTGGCACACACACCGTGAGCGAGGTGGACACGCGCACACACAGCGAGGGAGGTACACGCACGCACAGCGAGGGAGGGGGACACGCACACACAGCGAGGGAGGGGTCACGCACTCAGCGAGGGATGGGGACATATACACACACAGCGAGGGAAGGGTGGCACACACACAATGAGGGAGGCGGACACACACATACAGCGAGGGAGGGGTACACACACAAAGCGGGGGACGGGTACACACACACACGAAGCGAGGATGGGGACACGCACACACAGCGAGGGAGGGACACGCACACATAGCGAGAGAGGGACACACACACACAGCGAGGGAGGGACACACACACACAGCGAGGGAGGGACGCACACACACACACACACACACACAGCGACGGAGAGGGACACACACACACACGAGGGAGGGGGACACACACACCCACAGCGCGGGAGGGGGGCACAATCACAGCGAGGGAGGGGGACACACACACACACACAGTGAGGGAGGGGAACACACACACAGCAAGGGAGGGGGAGACACACACACAGCGAGGGAGGGACACACACACATACAGCGAGGGATGGGACACGCTCAGAGCGAGGGAGGGACACGCAAACACACAGCGAGGGAGGGGGGACACACACACTCACAACGAAGGAGGGGGGCACAATCACAATGAGGGAGGGGGACACACACACAGTGAGGGACGGGGACACACACACAGCAAGGGAGGGCGAGGCACACACACAGCGAGGGAGGGACAGACAAACATACAGCGAGGGAGAGGGATGCGCACACTCACAGCGAGGGAGGGGGTCACACACAGCGAGGGAAGGGGGACACACACAGCGAGGGAGGGACACGCACACACAGCGAGGGGGGCACACGCACACACACAGCGAGGGAGGAGGACACGCAACCAGTGAGGGAGGGACACACGCACACAGCGAGGGAGGGGGACACACACACAGCGAGGGAGGGGCACACGCACACAGCGAGGGAAGTGTGGCACGCACACAGTGAGGGAGGGGGACAAACACACACACAGCGAGGGAGGGGGTCACGCACGCAGCGAGGGAGGGGGACACACACACACACAGCGAGGGAGGGGGGCACACCCACAGCGAGGGAGGGGGGCACAATCACACTGAGGGAGGGGGACACACACACAGCAAGGGAAGGGGAGACACACACACAGCGAGGGAGGGACACACACACATACAGCGAGGGAGAGGGACGCGCACACTCACAGCGAGGGAGGGACACGCAAACACAGCGAGGGAGGGGGGACACACACACTCACAGCGAGGGAGGGGGGCACACACACAGCAAGGGAGTGGGAGGCACACACACAGCGAGGGAGGGACACACAAACATACAGCGAGGGAGAGGGACGTGCATACTCACAGCGAGGGAGGGACACGCACACACTCAGAGAGGGAGGGGGACACACACACAGCGAGGGAAGGGGGCACACACACAGCGAGGGAGGGACACGCACACGCACAGCGCGGGTGGGGGACACACACACAGCGAGGGAAGGGGGCACACACACAGCGAGGGAAGGGGGCAGACACACAGCGAGGGAAGGGGAGACACACACACAGCGAGGGAGGGACACACACACATACAGCGAGGGAGAGGGACGCGCACACTCACAGCGAGGGAGGGGCACACGCACACACAGCGAGGGAGGGGGACACGCACACACACAGCGAGGGAGGGACACGCACACACACAGCGAGGGAGGGGACACACAAGCGCACAGTTAGGGAGGGACACGCACACACACAGCGAGGGAGGGTACGCACACACAGCGAGGGAGGGGGACACAAACACAGCGAGGGAGGGACACACACACACACACACATAGCGAGGGAGGAGCGAACACACACACAGCGAGGGAAGGGGGCACACACACAGCGAGGGAGGGACACACAGACACACATCGAGGGAGGGACACACACACATACAGCGAGGGGGGACACGCACACACAGCGTGGGGTCACACGAACACACACAGCGAGGGAGGGGGACACGCAACCAGTGAGGGAAGGACACACGCACACAACGAGGGAGGGACACACACACACAGCGAGGGAGGTGTGGCACGCATACAGTGAGGGAGGGGGACAAACACACGTACAGCAAGGGAGGGACACGCACACTCACAGCGAGGGCCGGAGATGCACACACAGCGAGGGAGGGGACACACACACAGCGAGGGAGGGGGGCACACTCACAGCGAGGGAGGGGCACACGCACACACACAGCGAGGGAGGGGGACACGCACACACACAGCGAGGGAGGGACACGCACACACACAGCGAGGGAGGGGGACACAAACACAGCGAGGGAGGGACACACACACACACACAGCGAGGGAGGGGGACACAAACACAGCGAGGGAGGGACACACACACACACATAGCGAGGGAGGAGCGAACACACACACAGCAAGGGAGGGGTGGCACACACACAATGAGGGAGGGACACACACACACAGCAAGGGAGGAGGGGACACACACACAGCGTGGGAGGGGGACACGCACACAGCGAGGGAGGGGGACATACACACACACAATGCGGGAGGGACACACACACACAGCGCTGGTGGGGGACACACACACAGCGAGGGAAGGGGCCACACACACAGCGAGGGAGGGACATGCACACACACAGCGAGGGAGGGGGACACACACACATAGCGAGGCAGGGGGACACGCACACAGTGAGGGAGGGACACACACATACAGCGAGGGATGGCTCACACACACAGCGAGGGAGGGACCCGCACACACAGCGAGGGAGGGGAACACACACACACAGAGCGAGGAAGGGGGACACGCACACACACAGCGAGGATGGGGTACACGCACACACAGCGAGAGAGGGACACACAAACACACACGCACACACAGCGAGGGACGGGGACACGCACACAGCGAGGGAGGGACACACACACACACAGCGAGTGAGGGAGGACACACACACCCACAGCGAGGGAGGGGGGCACGCACACAGCGAGGGAGGGTGACACACACACAGCAAGGGTGGGGCACACGCACACAGTGAGGGAATGGACACACAGACACAGCGAGGGAGGGACACGCACACACAGCGAGGGAGGGGTCACGCACGCAGCGAGGGAGGGGGACACACACACACACAGCGAGGGAGGGGGACACACACACACACAGTGAGGGAGGGGGACACACACACGTACAGCCAGGGAGGGGGCACACACACAGCGAGGGAGGGACACATACACATACAGCGATGGGAGAGGGACGCGCACACTCACCGCGAGGGAGGGGGACACGCAAACACACAGCGAGGGAGGGACACACACACACACAGCAAGGGAGGGGGAGACACACACAGCGAGGGAGGGACACACACACGCACAGCGCGGGAGCGGGACACACACAGCGAGGGAGGGGGACACGCGCACAGTGAGGGAGGGACACACGCACACATAGCGAGGGAGGGACACGCACATACAGCGAGGGATGGGTCACACACACAGCGAGGGAGGGACCCGCACACAGCGACGGAGGGGAACACACACACACAGAGCGAGGAAGGGAGACACGCGCAGACACAGCGAGGGAGGGACACGCACACACACAGTGTGGATGGTGTACACGCACACACAGCGAGAGAGGGGGACGCACACATCGAGGGAGGGGGGGACACACAGCGAGGGAGTGGGACACACACACACACACAGTGAGGGAGGGGAGGCACACACACACACACACACACACACAGTGAGGGAGGGGTGGCACACACACAGTGAGGGAGCGGGACACACACACATACAGCGAGGGAGGGACACGCACACACACAGCGAGGGAGGGGGACACGCACACAGCGAGGGAGGGACACGCACACACATCGGGGGAGGGACACGCACACACACAGCGAGGAAGGGGACACTCACGCAGCGAGGGAGGGGGACACACACACACACACATTGAGGGAGGGGGACACACATATACAGCCAGGGAGGTACACGCACACACACAGCGAGGGATGGGTCACACACACAGCGAGGGAGGGACCCGCACACACAGCGAGGGAGGGGAACACACACACACAGAACGAGGAAGGGGGACACGCACACACACAGCGAGGATGGGGTACACGCACACACAGCGAGAGAGGGACACACAAGCACACACAGCGAGGGACGGGGACATGCACACAGCGAGTGAGGGGGGACACACACACCCACAGCGAGGGAGGGGGGCACACACACAGCAAGGGTGGGGGACACGCACATAGTGAGGGAATGGACACACAGACACAGCGAGGGAGGGACACGCACACACAGCGAGGGAGGGACACACACACACACAGCGAGGGAGGGGTCACACACACTGCGAGGGAGGGGGACATGCACATAGTGAGGGAGGGACACATTCACATACAGTGAGGGAAGGACTCATAGACACAGCGAGGGAGGGACACGCACACACAGCGAGGGAGGAGTCACGCACGCAGCGAGGGAGGGGGACATACACACACACAGCGAGGGAGGGACACACACACATACAGCGAGGGAGAGGGACACGCACACTCACAGCGAGGGAGGGGGACACGCAAACACACAGCGAGGGAGGGACACACACACACAGCGCGAGGGACGGACACACACGCACAGCGCGGGAGCGGGACACACACAGCGAGGGAGGGGGACACGCGCACAGTGAGGGAGGGACACACGCACACATAGCGAGGGAGGGACACGCACATACAGCGAGGGATGGGTCACACACACAGTGAGGGAGGGACCCGCACACACAGCGACGGAGGGGAACACACACACACAGAGCGAGGAAGGGAGACACGCGCACACACAGCGAGGGAGGGACACGCACACACACAGCGTGGATGGTGTACACGCACACACAGCGAGAGAGGGGGACGCACACATCGAGGGAGGGGGACACACACAGCGAGGGAGTGGGACACACACACACACACAGTGAGGGAGGGGAGGCACACACACACACACACACAGTGAGGGAGGGGTGGCACACACACAGTGAGGGAGGGGGACACACACACATACAGCGAGGGAGGGACAAGCACACACACAGCGAGGGAGGGGGACACGCACACAGCGAGGGAGGGACACGCACACACATCGGGGGAGGGACACGCACACACACAGCGAGGAAGGGGACACTCACGCAGCGAGGGAGGGGGACACACACACACACATTGAGGGAGGGGGACACACATATACAGCCAGGGAGGTACACGCACACACACAGCGAGGGAGGGGTCACACACACAGCGAGGGAGGGGGACAAGCACACAGTGAGGGAGGGACACACACATACAGCGAGGGATGGGTCACATACACAGCGAGGGAGGGACCCGCACACACAGCGAGGGAGGGGAACACACACACACAGAATGAGGAAGGGGGACACGCACACACACAGCGAGGATGGGGTACACGCACACACAGCGAGAGAGGGACACACAAACACACACGCACACACAGCGAGGGACGGGGACATGCACACAGCGAGTGAGGGGGGACACACACACCCACAGCGAGGGAGGGGGGCACACACATAGTGAGGGAATGGATACACAGACACAGCGAGGGAGGGACACGCACACACAGCGAGGGAGGGACACACACACACACAGCGAGGGAGGGGTCACACACACTGCGAGGGAGGGGGACACGCACATAGTGAGGGAGGGACACATTCACATACAGTGAGGGAAGGACTCATAGACACAGCGAGGGAGGGACAAACACACAGCGAGGGAGGAGTCACGCACGCAGCGAGGGAGGGGGACATACACACACACAGCGAGGGAGGGACACACACACATACAGCGAGGGAGAGGGACACGCACACTCACAGCGAGGGAGGGGGACACGCAAACACACAGCGAGGGAGGGACACACACACACAGCGCGAGGGAGGGACACACACGCACAGCGCGGGAGCTGGACACACACACAGCGAGGGAGGGGGACACGCGCACAGTGAGGGAGGGACACACGCACACATAGCGAGGGAGGGACACGCACATACAGCGAGGGATGGGTCACACACACAGCGAGGGAGGGACCCGCACACACAGCGACGGAGGGGAACACACACACACAGAGCGAGGAAGGGGGACACGCGCACACACAGCGAGGGAGGGACACGCACACACACAGCGTGGATGGTGTACATGCACACACAGCGAGAGAGGGGGACGCACACATCGAGGGAGGGGAACACACACAGCGAGGGAGTGGGACACACACACACACAGTGAGGGAGAGGTGGCACATACACAGTGAGGGAGGGGGACACACACACACAGCGAGGGAGGGGACACGCACACAGCCAGGGAGGGGGACACGCACACACATCGGGGGAGGGACACGCACACACACAGCGAGGAAGGGGACACTCACGCAGCGAGGGAGGGACACACACACACACACATTGAGGGAGGGGGACACACATATACAGCCAGGGAGGTACACGCACACACACAGCGAGGGAGGGGTCACACACACAGCGAGGGAGGGGGACAAGCCCACAGTGAGGGAGGGACACACACATACAGCGAGGGATGGGTCACACACACAGCGAGGGAGGGACCCGCACACACAGCGAGGGAGGGGAACACACACACACACGCACACACAGCGAGGGACGGGGACACGCACACAGCGAGGGAGGGACACACACACACACAGCGAGTTAGGGCGGACACATACACCCACAGCGAGGGAGGGACACACACACAGCGAGGGAGGGACACACACACACAGCGAGGGAGGGACACACACACACACACACACACACACACACAGAGCGAGGGAGGGGGACACACACACGCGAGGGAGGGGGACACACACACACAGCGAGGGACGGGGGCACAATCACAGCGAGGGAGGGGGACACACACTCACAGTGAGGGAGGGGGACACACACACAGCAAGGGAGGGGGAGGCACACACACAGCGAGGGAGGGACACACAAACATACAGCGAGGGAGAGGGACGCGCACACTCACAGCGAGGGAGGGGGTCACACACAGCGAGGGAATGGGCACACACACAGCGAGGGAGGGACACGCACACGCACAGCGCGGGTGGGGGACAAACACACAGCGAGGGAAGGGGGCACACACACAGCGAGGGAGGGACACACACACGTACAGCGAGGGAGAGGGACGCGCACACTCACAGCGAGGGAGGGACACGCAAACACACAGCGAGGGAGGGGGACACACACAGCGAGGGAGGAACACGCACACACAGCGAGGGGGACAGGCACACACAACATGGGGGGCACACGCACACACACAGCGAGGGAGGGGGACACGCAATCAGTGAGGGAAGGACACACGCACACAACGAGGGAGGGACACACACACACACACACACACACACACACACACACGCACAGCGAGGGACGGGGACACGCACACAGCGAGGGAGGGACACACCCACAGCGAGGGAGGGGGGCACACACACAGCGAGGGAGGGGGACACACACACAGCAAGGGAGGGGGACACGCACACAGTGAGGGAATGGACACACAAGCGCACAGTGAGGGAGGGACACGCACACACACAGTGAGGGATGGACACGCACACACAGCGAGGGAGGGGGGACACAAACACAGCGAGGGAGGGACACACACACAGCGAGGGAGGGGGACATATACCCACACAATGCGGGAGGGTCACACACACACAGCGCGGGTGGGGGACACACACACATTGCGAGGGAAGGGGGCACACACACAGTGAGGGAGGGACACACACATACAGCGAGGGATGGGTCACACACACAGCGAGGGAGGGACCCGCACACACAGCGAGGGAGGGGAACACACACACACACAGCGAGGATGGGGTACACGCACACACAGCGAGAGAGGGACACACAAACACACACATGCACACACAACGAGGGACGGGGACACGCACACAGCGAGGGAGGAACACACACACAGCGAGTGAGGGGACACACACCCCCCCATAGTGAGGGAGGGGGGCACACACACAGCTAGGGAGGGGGACACACACACACAGCGAGGGAGGGGTGGCACACACATAGTGAGGGAGGGGGACACACACACATACAGACAGGGAGGGACACGCACAAACACAGTGAGGGAGGGGTCACACACACACAGCGAGGGAGGGGGACACGCACACACAGCGAGGGAGGGGGACACACACACACACAGCGAGGGAGGGGGACACGCACACACAGCGAGGGAGGGACACACACACGCACAGCGAGGGAGGGGTGGCACACACACAGTGAGGGAGGGGGACACACACACACAGCGAGGAGGGGTGGCACACACATAGTGAGGGAGGGTGACACACACACATACAGATAGTGAGGGACACGCACAAACACAGCGAGTGAGGGGGACACACACACACAGCGAGGGAGGGGGACACACACACACACAGTGAGGGAAGGGCACACACACACGTACAGCCAGGGAGGGGTCACAATCACAGCGAGGGTGGGACACACACACATACAGCGAGGGAGAGGGACGCGCACACTCACAGCGAGGGAGGGACACGCAAACACACAGCGAGGGAGGGACACACACACACACAGCGAGGGAGGGGGACACACACACAGCAAGGGAGGCGGAGACACACACAGCGAGGGAGGGACACACACACAGCGAGGGAGAGGGACGCGCACACTCACAGCGAGCGAGGGACACGCACACACACAGCGAGGGAGGGACACACACACACACACAGCGAGGGAGGGGGACACACACACACACAGCGAGGGAGGGGGACACAGAAACAGCGAGGGACGGACACACACGCACGCACAGCACAGGAGCGGGACACACACAGCGAGGGAGGCGGACACGCGCACAGTGAGGGAGGGACACACGCACACATAGCGAGGGAGGGACACGCACACACAGCGAGGGAGGGACCCGCACACACAGCGACGGAGGGTTACACACACACACAGAGCGAGGAAGGGGGACACGCGCACACACAGCGAGGGAGGGACACGCACACACACAGCGTGGATGGTGTACATGCACACACATCGAGAGAGGGGGACGCACACATCGAGGGAGGGGGACACACACAGCGAGGGAGTGGGACACACACACACACAGTGAGGGAGGAGTGGCACACACACAGTGAGGGAGGGGGACACACACTCATACAGCGAGGGAGGGACACGCACACACACAGCGAAGGAGGGGTCACACACACAGCGAGGGAGGGGGACACGCACACAGCGAGGGAGGGACACGCAAACACACAGCGAGGGAGGGCGGACACACACACTCACAGCGAGGGAGGGGGGCACAATCACAGCGAGGGAGGGGGACACACACTCAGCAAGGGAGGGGGAGGCACACACACAGCGAGGGAGGGGTCACACACACAGCGAGGGAAGGGGACAAGCACACAGTGAGGGAGGGACACACACATACAGCGAGGGATGGGTCACACACACAGCGAGGGAGTGACCCGCACACACAGCGAGGGAGGGGAACACACACACAGAGCGAGGAAGGGGGACACGCACACACACAGCGAGGAAGGGGGACACGCACACACACAGCGAGGATGGGGTACACGCACACACAGCGAGGGACGGGTACACGCACACACAGCGAGGGACGGGGACACGCACACAGCGAGGGAGGGACACACACACACAGCGAGTGAGGGGGGACACACACATACCACAGCGAGGGAGGGGGACACACACACAGTGAGGGTGGGGGACACACACACAGTGAGGGTGGGGGACACACACACAGTGAGGGTGGGGGACACACACACAGTGAGGGAATGGACACGCACACACAGCGAGGGAGGGACAAACACACACACAGCGAGGGAGGGGTCACACACACTGCGAGGGAGGGGGACACGCACATAGTGAGGGAGGGACACATTCACAAACACTGAGGGAAGGACTCAGACACAGCGAGGGAGGGACACGCACACACAGCGAGGGAGGATTCACGCACGCAGCGAGGGAGGGGGACATACACACACACAGCGAGGGAGGGGGACACACACACACACAGCGAGGGACGGGGACACGCACACAGCGAGGGAGGGACACACCCACAGCGAGGGAGGGGGGCACACACACAGCGAGGGAGGGGGACACACACACAGCAAGGGAGGGGGACACACACACAGCAAGGGAGGGGGACACACACACAGTGAGGGAATGGACACACAAGCGCACAGTGAGGGAGGGACACGCACACATACAGCGAGGGATGGACACGCACACACAGCGAGGGAGGGGGGACACAAACACAGCGAGGGAGGGGGGACACACACACAGCGAGGGAGGGGGACATATACCCACACAATGCGGGAGGGACACACACACACATTGCGAGGGAAGGGGGCACACACACAGCGAGGGAGGGACACGCACACACACAGCGCGGGAGGGGGACACGCGCACAGTGAGGGAGGGACACACACATACAGCGAGAGATGGGTCACACACACAGCGAGGGAGGGACCCGCACACACAGCGAGGGAGGGGAACACACACACACACAGCGAGGATGGGGTACACGCACACACAGCGAGAGAGGGACACACAAACACACACATGCACACACAACGAGGGACGGGGACACACACACAGCGAGTGAGGGGACACACACACACCCATAGTGAGGGAGGGGGGCACACACACAGCGAGGGAGGGGGACACACACACAGCAAGGGAGGGGGACACACACACACAGCGAGGGAGGGGTGGCACACACATAGTGAGGGAGGGGGACACACACACATACAGACAGGGAGGGACACGCACAAACACAGCGAGGGAGGGGTCACACACACACAGCGAGGGAGGGGGACACGCACACACAGCGAGGGAGGGGGACACACACACACAGCGAGGAGGGGTGGCACACACACACACAGTGAGGGAGGGGGACACACACACGTACAGCCAGGGAGGGGTCACAATCACAGCGAGGGTGGGACACACACACATACAGCGAGGGAGAGGGACGCGCACACTCACAGCGAGGGAGGGGGACATGCAAACACACAGCGAGGGAGGGGGACACACACACACAGCGAGGGAGGGGGACACACACACAGCGAGGGAAGGGGGCACACACACAGCGAGGGAGAGACACATACACATACAGCGAGGGAGAGGGACGCGCACACTCACAGCGAGGGAGGGACACGCAAACACACAGCGAGGGAGGCGGAGACACACACAGCGAGGGAGGGACACACACACAGCGAGGGAGAGGGACGCGCACACTCACAGCGAGCGAGGGACACGCACACACACAGCGAGGGAGGGGGACACACACAGAGCGAGGGAAGGGGGCACACACACAGCGAGGGACGGACACACACGCACAGCGCAGGAGCGGGACACACACAGCGAGGGAGGGGGACACGCACACAGTGAGGGAGGGACACACGCACACATAGCGAGGGAGGGACACGCACATACAGCGAGGGATGGGTCACACACACAGCGAGGGAGGGACCCGCACACACAGCGACGGAGGGTAACACACACACACACACAGAGCGAGGAAGGGGGACACGCGCACACACAGCGAGGAAGGGACACGCACACACACAGTGTGGATGGTGTACATGCACACACATCGAGAGAGGGGGACGCACACATCGAGGGAGGGGGACACACACAGCGAGGGAGTGGGACACACACACACACACACACACACACAGTGAGGGAGGAGTGGCACACACACAGTGAGGGAGGGGACACACACACATACAGCGAGGGAGGGACACGCACACACACAGCGAGGGAGGGGTCACACACACAGCGAGAGAGGGGGACACGCACACAGCGAGGGAGGGACACGCAAACACACAGCGTGGATGGTGTACATGCACACACAACGAGAGAGGGGGACGCACACATCGAGGGAGGGGGACACACACAGCGAGGGAGTGGGACACACACACAGTGAGGGAGGAGTGGCACACACAGTGAGGGAGGGGGACACGCACACACACAGCGAGGGAGGGGTCACACACACAGCGAGGGAGGGGGACACGCACACAGCGAGGGAGGGACACGCAAACACACAGCAAGGGAAGGGGGACACACACACTCACAGCGAGGGAGGGGGGACACACACTCACAGTGAGGGAGGGGGACACACACACAGCAAGGGAGGGGGAGGCACACACACAGCGAGGGAGGGGTCACACACACAGCGAGGGAGGGGGACAAGCACACAGTGAGGGAGGGACACACACATACAGCGAGGGATGGGTCACACACACAGCGAGGGAGTGACCCGCACACACAGCGAGGGAGGGGAACACACACACACACAGAGCGAGGAAGGGGGACACGCACACACACAGCGAGGATGGGGTACACGCACACACAGCGAGGGACGGGGACACGCACACAGCGAGGGAGGGACACACACACACACAGCGAGTGAGGGGGGACACACACATACCACAGCGAGGGAGGGGGGCACACACACAGTGAGGGAGGGGGACACACACACAGTGAGGGTGGGGGACACGCACACAGTGAGGGAGTGGACACGCACACACAGCGAGGGAGGGACAAACACACACACAGCGAGGGAGGGGGCACACACACTGCGAGGGAGGGGCACACGCACATAGTGAGGGAGGGACACATTCACAAACACTGAGGGAAGGACTCATAGACATAGCGAGGGAGGGACACGCACACACAGCGAGGGAGGATTCACGCACGCAGCGAGGGAGGGGGACATACACACACACAGCGAGGGAGGGGGACACACACACACACAGTGAGTGAGGTGGGACACACACGTACAGCTAGGGAGGGGGCACACACACAGCGAGGGAGGGACACACACACACACAGCGAGGGAGAGGGACACGCACACACACAGCGAGGGACGGGGACACGCACACAGCGAGGGAGGGGGGCACACACACAGCGAGGGAGGGGGACACACACACAGCAAGGGAGGGGGACACGCACACAGTGAGGGAATGGACACACAAGCGCACAGTGAGGGAGGGACACGCACACACACAGCGAGGGATGGACACGCACACACAGCGAGTGAGGGGGGACACAAACACAGCGAGGGAGGGACACACACACAGCGAGGGAGGGGGACATATACCCACACAATGCGGGAGGGACACACACACACATTGCGAGGGAAGGGGGCACACACACAGCGAGGGAGGGACACGCACACACACAGCGCGGGAGGGGGATACGCGCACAGTGAGGGAGGGACACACACATACAGCGAGAGATGGGTCACACACACAGCGAGGGAGGGACCCGCACACACAGCGAGGGAGGGGAACACACACACACACAGCGAGGATGGGGTACACGCACACACAGCGAGAGAGGGACACACAAACACACACATGCACACACAACGAGGGACGGGGACACACACACAGCGAGTGAGGGGACACACACACACCCATAGTGAGGGAGGGGGGCACACACACAGCGAGGGAGGGGGACACACACACAGAAAGGGAGGGGGACACACACACAGTGAGGGAATGGACACGCACACACAGCGAGGGAGGGACAAACACACACACAGCGAGGGAGGGGTCACACACACTGCGAGGGAGGGGGACACGCACATAGTGAGGGAGGGACACATTCACAAACACTGAGGGAAGGACTCAGACACAGCGAGGGAGGGACACGCACACACAGCGAGGGAGGATTCACGCACGCAGCGAGGGAGGGGGACATACACACACACAGCGAGGGAGGGGGACACACACACACACAGCGAGGGACGGGGACACGCCCACAGCGAGGGAGGGGACACACCCACAGCGAGGGAGGGGGACACACACACAGCGAGGGAGGGGGACACACACACAGCAAGGGAGGGGGACACACACACAGCAAGGGAGGGGGACACACACACAGTGAGGGAATGGACACACAAGCGCACAGTGAGGGAGGGACACGCACACATACAGCGAGGGATGGACACGCACACACAGCGAGGGAGGGGGGACACAAACACAGCGAGGGAGGGGGGACACACACACAGCGAGGGAGGGGGACATATACCCACACAATGCGGGAGGGACACACACACACATTGCGAGGGAAGGGGGCACACACACAGCGAGGGAGGGACACGCACACACACAGCGCGGGAGGGGGACACGCGCACAGTGAGGGAGGGACACACACATACAGCGAGAGATGGGTCACACACACAGCGAGGGAGGGACCCGCACACACAGCGAGGGAGGGGAACACACACACACACAGCGAGGATGGGGTACACGCACACACAGCGAGAGAGGGACACACAAACACACACATGCACACACAACGAGGGACGGGGACACACACACAGCGAGTGAGGGGACACACACACACCCATAGTGAGGGAGGGGGGCACACACACAGCGAGGGAGGGGGACACACACACAGCAAGGGAGGGGGACACACACACACAGCGAGGGAGGGGTGGCACACACATAGTGAGGGAGGGGGACACACACACATACAGACAGGGAGGGACACGCACAAACACAGCGAGGGAGGGGTCACACACACACAGCGAGGGAGGGGGACACGCACACACAGCGAGGGAGGGGGACACACACACACAGCGAGGAGGGGTGGCACACACACACACAGTGAGGGAGGGGGACACACACACGTACAGCCAGGGAGGGGTCACAATCACAGCGAGGGTGGGACACACACACATACAGCGAGGGAGAGGGACGCGCACACTCACAGCGAGGGAGGGGGACATGCAAACACACAGCGAGGGAGGGGGACACACACACACAGCGAGGGAGGGGGACACACACACAGCGAGGGAAGGGGGCACACACACAGCGAGGGAGAGACACATACACATACAGCGAGGGAGAGGGACGCGCACACTCACAGCGAGGGAGGGACACGCAAACACACAGCAAGGGAGGCGGAGACACACACAGCGAGGGAGGGACACACACACAGCGAGGGAGAGGGACGCGCACACTCACAGCGAGCGAGGGACACGCACACACACAGCGAGGGAGGGGGACACACACAGAGCGAGGGAAGGGGGCACACACACAGCGAGGGACGGACACACACGCACAGCGCAGGAGCGGGACACACACAGCGAGGGAGGGGGACACGCACACAGTGAGGGAGGGACACACGCACACATAGCGAGGGAGGGACACGCACATACAGCGAGGGATGGGTCACACACACAGCGAGGGAGGGACCCGCACACACAGCGACGGAGGGTAACACACACACACACACAGAGCGAGGAAGGGGGACACGCGCACACACAGCGAGGAAGGGACACGCACACACACAGTGTGGATGGTGTACATGCACACACATCGAGAGAGGGGGACGCACACATCGAGGGAGGGGGACACACACAGCGAGGGAGTGGGACACACACACACACACACACACACACAGTGAGGGAGGAGTGGCACACACACAGTGAGGGAGGGGACACACACACATACAGCGAGGGAGGGACACGCACACACACAGCGAGGGAGGGGTCACACACACAGCGAGAGAGGGGGACACGCACACAGCGAGGGAGGGACACGCAAACACACAGCGTGGATGGTGTACATGCACACACAACGAGAGAGGGGGACGCACACAGCGAGGGAGTGGGACACACACACAGTGAGGGAGGAGTGGCACACACAGTGAGGGAGGGGGACACGCACACACACAGCGAGGGAGGGGTCACACACACAGCGAGGGAGGGGGACACGCACACAGCGAGGGAGGGACACGCAAACACACAGCAAGGGAAGGGGGACACACACACTCACAGCGAGGGAGGGGGGACACACACTCACAGTGAGGGAGGGGGACACACACACAGCAAGGGAGGGGGAGGCACACACACAGCGAGGGAGGGGTCACACACACAGCGAGGGAGGGGGACAAGCACACAGTGAGGGAGGGACACACACATACAGCGAGGGATGGGTCACACACACAGCGAGGGAGTGACCCGCACACACAGCGAGGGAGGGGAACACACACACACACAGAGCGAGGAAGGGGGACACGCACACACACAGCGAGGATGGGGTACACGCACACACAGCGAGGGACGGGGACACGCACACAGCGAGGGAGGGACACACACACACACAGCGAGTGTGGGGGGACACACACATACCACAGCGAGGGAGGGGGGCACACACACAGCGAGGGAGGGGGACACACACACAGTGAGGGTGGGGGACACGCACACAGTGAGGGATTGGACACGCACACACAGCGAGGGAGGGACAAACACACACACAGCGAGGGAGGGGTCACACACACTGCGAGGGAGGGGCACACGCACATAGTGAGGGAGGGACACATTCACAAACACTGAGGGAAGGACTCATAGACATAGCGAGGGAGGGACACGCACACACAGCGAGGGAGGATTCACGCACGCAGCGAGGGAGGGGGACATACACACACACAGCGAGGGAGGGGGACACACACACACACAGTGAGTGAGGTGGGACACACACGTACAGCTAGGGAGGGGGCACACACACAGCGAGGGAGGGACACATACACATACAGCGAGGGAGAGGGACACGCACACACACAGCGAGGGACGGGGACACGCACACAGCGAGGGAGGGGGGCACACACACAGCGAGGGAGGGGGACACACACACAGCAAGGGAGGGGGACACGCACACAGTGAGGGAATGGACACACAAGCGCACAGTGAGGGAGGGACACGCACACACACAGCGAGGGATGGACACGCACACACAGCGAGTGAGGGGGGACACAAACACAGCGAGGGAGGGACACACACACAGCGAGGGAGGGGGACATATACCCACACAATGCGGGAGGGACACACACACACATTGCGAGGGAAGGGGGCACACACACAGCGAGGGAGGGACACGCACACACACAGCGCGGGAGGGGGATACGCGCACAGTGAGGGAGGGACACACACATACAGCGAGAGATGGGTCACACACACAGCGAGGGAGGGACCCGCACACACAGCGAGGGAGGGGAACACACACACACACAGCGAGGATGGGGTACACGCACACACAGCGAGAGAGGGACACACAAACACACACATGCACACACAACGAGGGACGGGGACACACACACAGCGAGTGAGGGGACACACACACACCCATAGTGAGGGAGGGGGGCACACACACAGCGAGGGAGGGGGACACACACACAGAAAGGGAGGGGGACACACACACACAGCGAGGGAGGGGTGGCACACACATAGTGAGGGAGGGGGTCACACACACATACAGACAGGGAGGGACACGCACAAACACAGCGAGGGAGGGGTCACACACACACAGCGAGGGAGGGGGACACGCACACACAGCGAGGGAGGGGGACACACACACACAGCGAGGAGGGGTGGCACACACACACACAGTGAGGGAGGGGGACACACACACGTACAGCCAGGGAGGGGTCACAATCACAGCGAGGGTGGGACACACACACATACAGCGAGGGAGAGGGACGCGCACACTCACAGCGAGGGAGGGGGACATGCAAACACACAGCGAGGGAGGGGGACACACACACACAGCGAGGGAGGGGGACACACACACAGCGAGGGAAGGGGGCACACACACAGCGAGTGAGAGACACATACACATACAGCGAGGGAGAGGGACGCGCACACTCACAGCGAGGGAGGGACACGCAAACACACAGCAAGGGAGGCGGAGACACACACAGCGAGGGAGGGACACACACACAGCGAGGGAGAGGGACGCGCACACTCACAGCGAGCGAGGGACACGCACACACACAGCGAGGGAGGGGGACACACACAGAGCGAGGGAAGGGGGCACACACACAGCGAGGGACGGACACACACGCACAGCGCAGGAGCGGGACACACACAGCGAGGGAGGGGGACACGCGCACAGTGAGGGAGGGACACACGCACACATAGCGAGGGAGGGACACGCACATACAGCGAGGGATGGGTCACACACACAGCGAGGGAGGGACCCGCACACACAGCGACGGAGGGTAACACACACACACACACAGAGCGAGGAAGGGGGACACGCGCACACACAGCGAGGAAGGGACACGCACACACACAGTGTGGATGGTGTACATGCACACACATCGAGAGAGGGGGACGCACACATCGAGGGAGGGGGACACACACAGCGAGGGAGTGGGACACACACACACACACACACACAGTGAGGGAGGAGTGGCACACACACAGTGAGGGAGGGGACACACACACATACAGCGAGGGAGGGACACGCACACACACAGCGAGGGAGGGGTCACACACACAGCGAGAGAGGGGGACACGCACACAGCGAGGGAGGGACACGCAAACACACAGCGTGGATGGTGTACATGCACACACATCGAGAGAGGGGGACGCACACATCGAGGGAGGGGGACACACACAGCGAGGGAGTGGGACACACACACAGTGAGGGAGGAGTGGCACACACAGTGAGGGAGGGGGACACGCACACACACAGCGAGGGAGGGGTCACACACACAGCGAGGGAGGGACACGCAAACACACAGCAAGGGAAGGGGGACACACACACTCACAGCGAGGGAGGGGGGACACACACTCACAGTGAGGGAGGGGGACACACACACACAGCAAGGGAGGGGGAGGCACACACACAGCGAGGGAGGGGTCACACACACAGCGAGGGAGGGGGACAAGCACACAGTGAGGGAGGGACACACACATACAGCGAGGGATGGGTCACACACACAGCGAGGGAGTGACCCGCACACACAGCGAGGGAGGGGAACACACACACACACAGAGCGAGGAAGGGGGACACGCACACACACAGCGAGGATGGGGTACACGCACACACAGCGAGGGACGGGGACACGCACACAGCGAGGGAGGGACACACACACACACAGCGAGTGAGGGGGGACACACACATACCACAGCGAGGGAGGGGGGCACACACACAGTGAGGGAGGGGGACACACACACAGTGAGGGTGGGGGACACGCACACAGTGAGGGATTGGACACGCACACACAGCGAGGGAGGGACAAACACACACACAGCGAGGGAGGGGTCACACACACTGCGAGGGAGGGGCACACGCACATAGTGAGGGAGGGACACATTCACAAACACTGAGGGAAGGACTCATAGACATAGCGAGGGAGGGACACGCACACACAGCGAGGGAGGATTCACGCACGCAGCGAGGGAGGGGGACATACACACACACAGCGAGGGAGGGGGACACACACACACACAGTGAGTGAGGTGGGACACACACGTACAGCTAGGGAGGGGGCACACACACAGCGAGGGAGGGACACATACACATACAGCGAGGGAGAGGGACACGCACACACACAGCGAGGGACGGGGACACGCACACAGCGAGGGAGGGGGGCACACACACAGCGAGGGAGGGGGACACACACACAGCAAGGGAGGGGGACACGCACACAGTGAGGGAATGGACACACAAGCGCACAGTGAGGGAGGGACACGCACACACACAGCGAGGGATGGACACGCACACACAGCGAGTGAGGGGGGACACAAACACAGCGAGGGAGGGACACACACACAGCGAGGGAGGGGACATATACCCACACAATGCGGGAGGGACACACACACACAGCGAGGGAGGGGTCACACACACTGCGAGGGAGGGGGACACGCACATAGTGAGGGAGGGACACATTCACAAACACTGAGGGAAGGACTCATAGACACAGCGAGGGAGGGATACGCACACACAGCGAGGGAGGATTCACGCACGCAGCGAGGGAGGGGGACATACACACACACAGCGAGGGAGGGGGACACACACACACACAGTGAGGGAGGGGGGACACACACGTACAGCTAGTGAGGGGGCACACACACAGCGAGGGAGGGACACATACACATACAGCGAGGGAGAGGGACACACACACTCACAGCGAGGGAGGGGGACACGCAAACACACAGCGAGGGAGGGACACACACACACACAGCGAGGGAGGGGGACACACACACAGCGAGGGAAGGGGGCACACAAACACAGCGAGGGACGGACACACACACGCACAGCGCGGGAGCTGGACACACACAGCGAGGGAGGGGGACACGCGCACAGTGAGGGAGGGACACACGCACACATAGCGAGGGAGGGACATGCACATGCAGCGAGGGATGGGTCACACACACAGCGAGGGAGGGACCCGCCCACACAGCGACGGAGGGGAACACACACACACAGAGCGAGGAAGGGGGACACGCGCACACACAGCGAGGGAGGGACACGCACACACACAGAGAGGATGGGGTACACTCACACACAGCGAGAGAGGGGGACGCACACATCAAGGGAGGGGGACACACACAGCGAGGGAGTGGGACACACACACACAGTGAGGGAGGGGTGGCACACACACAGTGAGGGAGGGGGACACACACACATACAGCGAGGGAGGGACACGCACACACACAGCGAGGGAGGGGTCACACACACAGCGAGGGAGGGGGACACGCACACAGCGAGGGAGGGACACGCACACACATCGGGGGAGGGACACGCACACACACAGCGAGGAAGGGGACACTCACGCAGCGAGGGAGGGGGACACACACACACACATTGAGGGAGGGGGACACACACACAGCGAGGGAGGGGGACAAGCACACAGTGAGGGAGGGACACACACATACAGCGAGGGATGGGTCACACACACAGCGAGGGAGGGACCCGCACACACAGCGAGGGAGGGGAACACACACACACAGCGAGAGAGGGAAACACAAACACACACGTACACACAGCGAGGGACGGGGACACGCACACAGCGAGGGAGGGACACACACACACACACACACAGCGAGGGAGGGGGACACACACTCACAGTGAGGGAGGGGGACACACACTCAGCAAGGGAGGGGGAGGCACACACTCAGCAAGGGAGGGGGAGGCACACGCACAGCGCGGGTGGGGGACACACACACACAGACACACATCGAGGGATGGACACACACACATACAGCGAGGGAGAGGGACGCGCACACTCACAGCGAGGGAGGGACACGCAAACACACAGCGAGGGAGGGGGGACACACACAGCGAGGGAGGGACACGCACACACAGCGAGGGGGACACGCACACACAGCGTGGGGGGCACACGCACACACACAGCGAGGGAGGGGGACACGCAACCAGTGAGGGAAGGACACACGCACACAACGAGGGAGGGAACTCACACACAGCGAGGGAGGTGTGGCATGCACACAGTGAAGGAGGGGGACAAACACACATACAGCGAGGGAGGGACACACACACTCACAGCGAGGGCCGGAGACGCACACACAGCGAGGGAGGGGGACACGCAACCAGCGAGGGAAGGACACACGCACACAACGAGGGAGGGACACACACACACAGACGCACACACAGCGAGGGACGGGGACACGCACACAGCGAGGGAGGGACACACACACAGCGAGTAAGGGGGGACACACACACCCACAGCGAGGGAGGGGGGCACACACACAGCGAGGGAGGGGGACACACACACAGCGAGGGAGGGGGACACACACACAGCGAGGGAGGGGGACACACACACAGTGAGGGATGGACACACAAGCGCACAGTGAGGGAGGGACACGCACACACACAGCGAGGGAGGGGGGACACAAACACAGCGAGGGAGGGACACACACACAGCGAGGGAGGGGGACATATACCCACACAATGCGGGAGGGACACACACACACAGCGCGGGTGGGGGACACACACACATTGCGAGGGAAGGGGGCACACACACAGCGAGGGAGGGACACGCACACACACAGCGCGGGAGGGGGACACGCGCACAGTGAGGGAGGGACACACACATACAGCGAGGGATGGGTCACACACACAGCGAGGGAGGGACCCGCACACACAGCGAGGGAGGGGAACACACACACACACACACAGCGAGGATGGGGTACACGCACACACAGCGAGGGAGGGACACACAAACACACACATGCACACACAACGAGGGACGGGGACACGCACACAGCGAGGGAGGGACACACACACAGCGAGTGAGGGGACACACACACACCCATAGTGAGGGAGGGGGGCACACACACAGCGAGGGAGGGGGACACACACACAGCAAGGGAGGGGGACACACACACAGTGAGGGAATGGACACACAGACACAGCGAGGGAGGGACACACACACACACAGCGAGGGAGGGGTGGCACACACATAGTGAGGGAGGGGGACACACACACATACAGCCAGGGAGGGACACGCACAAACACAGCGAGGGAGGTGTCACACACACACAGCGAGGGAGGGGGACACGCACACACAGCGAGGGAGGGGGACACGCACACACACACAGTGAGGGAGGGGGACACACACACACACACAGCGAGGGAGGGGGACACAAACACAGCGAGGGAAGGGTGCACACATACAGCGAGGGAGGGACACATACACATACAGCGAGGGAGAGGGACGCGCACACTCACAGCGAGGGAGGGACACGCAAACACACAGCGAGGGAGGGACACACACAGACACAGCGAGGGAGGGGGACACACACACAGCAAGGGAGGCGGAGACACACACAGCGAGGGAGGGACACACACACAGCAAGGGAGGCGGAGACACACACAGCGAGGGAGGGACACACACACAGCGAGGGAGAGGGACGCGCACACTCACAGCGAGCGAGGGACACACACACACACAGCGAGGGAGGGACACGCACACACACAGCGAGGGAGGGGGACACACACACAGCGAGGGAAGGGGGCACACACACAGCGAGGGAAGGGGGCACACACACAGCGAGGGAGGGACACACACACGCACTGCGCGGGAGCGGGACACACACACAGCGAGGGAGGTGGACACGCACACAGTGAGGGAGGGACGCACGCACACAGCGAGGGAGGGGTACACACACACATAGCGAGGGAGGGACACGCACATACAGCGAGGGATGGGTCACACACACACAGAGCGAGGAAGGGGGACACGCGCAGACACAGCTAGGGAGGGACACGCACACACACAGCGAGAGAGGGGGACGCACACATCGAGGGAGTGGGGGACACACACACAGTGAGGGAGGGGTGGCACACACATATACAGCGAGGGAGGGGACACACACACACACACACACACACACACACAGCGAGCGAGGTGGACACGCACACACACAGCCAGGGTGGGACACACACACACACAGCGAGGGAGGGGGACACACATAAAGCGAGTGCGGGGACACACATTCACACAGTGAGCGAGGGACACACACTCACAGCGAGGGAGGGGACACACACACATATCGAGGGAGGGGTACACACACACACACATCGAGGGATGGGGACACACACAGCGAGGGAGAGGTGGCACACACACAGTGAGGGAGGGGGACAAACACACATACAGTGTGGGAGGGACACACGTACACACAGCGACAGAGGGGGACACGCACACACACAGTGAGGGAGGGACACGCACACACAGCGAGGGAGGGGGACACACACATACAGCGAGGGAGGGGGACACACACATACAGTGACCGAGGGAGACACGCACACAGACAGCGAGGGATGGGGACAAGCACACAGTGATGGAGGGGTACACGCACACAGCGAGGGAGGTACACACGCACACAGGGAGGGAGGGACACACGCACACAGCGAGGGAGGTGGACACACATACATAGCGAGGGAGGGGTCACACATACATAGCGAGGGAGGGGTCACACATACATAGCGAGGGAGGGACACGCACACACACAGCGAGCGAGGTGTATACGCACACATACAGCGAGGGAGGGGGACACACACACAGAGAGAGGGAGGGACACGCACACACAGCGAGGCATGGGGACACGCACACAGCGAGGGAGGGGGCATGCACACAGTGAGGGAGGGACACACGCACACAGTGAGGGAGGGACACACACACAGCGAGGGAGGGGGACACACACACAGCGAGGTGGGGGTACACACACACACACACACACACAGTGAGGGAGGGGGACACACACACACACAGCGAGTGAGGGGGAGACACACACATAGCGTGGGAGGGACACATACACATACAGCGAGGGAGAGGGACACGCACACTCACAGCGAGGGAGGGACACGCAAACACACAGCGAGGGAGGGGACACACACACACAGCGAGGGAGGGGGCACACACACACAGCGAGGGAGAGACACGCACACGCACAGCGCGTGAGGGGGACACGCACCCATCGAGGAAGGGGGACACGTGCACAGTGAGGGAGGGACACACGCACACAGCGAGGGAGGGGGACACACTCACATAGCGAGGGAGGGACCCGCACACACAGCGACGGAGGGGAACACACACAGACAGAGCGAGGAAGGGGGACACGCACACACACAGCGAGGGAGGGACACGCACACACACAGCAAGGATGGGGTACACGCGCACACAGCGAGAGAGGGGGACGCACACATCGATGGAGGGGGACACACACAGCGAGGGAGTGGGACACACACACATACAGTGAGGGAGGGGACACACACACACAGCGAGCGAGGTGGACACGCACACACACAGCCAGGGAGGGACACACACACACACACACACACACACACACACAGAGCGAGGGAGGGGGACACACACAAAGCGAGGGAGGGAAACACACTCACAGCGAGGGCGGGGGAAACACACACATAGCGAGGGAGGGGGACACACACACAAAGCGAGGGAGGGGACACACACACACAGCAAGGGAGGGGGACACACACAGCAAGGGAGGGGGACACACACAGCAAGGGAGGGGGACACACACACACACACACACACACACACACAGCGAGGGAGAGGTGGCACACACACAGTGAGGAAGGGGGACAAACACACATACAGCGAGGGAGGGACACACATACACACAGCGAGGGAGGTACACCCACACACAGCGACAGAGGGGGACACGCACACACACAGTGAGGGAGGGACACGCACACACAGATACATCGAGGGAGGGGGACACACACATACAGCGAGGGAGAGGTGGCACACACACAGTGAGGAAGGGGGACAAACACACATACAGCGAGGGAGGGACACACATACACACAGCGAGGGAGGTACACCCACACACAGCGACAGAGGGGGACACGCACACACACAGTGAGGGAGGGACACGCACACACAGATACAGCGAGGGAGGGGGACACACACATACAGCGAGGGAGGGGGACAAGCACACAGTGATGGAGGGGTACACACGCGCACAGCGAGGGAGGTACACACGCACACAGTGAGGGTGGGACACACACACACAGCGAGGGAGGGGGACACACACACACAGCGAGGGAGGGGGACACACACACATAGCGAGGGAGGGGGACACACACACATAGCGAGGCAGGGGGACACACACACACAGCGAGCGAGGTGTATACGCACACATACAGCGAGATAGGGGGACACACACACAGAGAGAGGGAGGGACACTCACACAGTGAGGGAGGGACACAGGCACACAGCGATGGACGGGGACACATACACATAGCGAGGGAGGGGACACACACACACACAGTGAGGGAAGGACACACACACACTCAGCGAGGGAGGGACACGCACACACAGCGAGGGAAGGGACACGCACACAACGAGGGAGGGGGACACGCACACAGCGAGGGAGGGGGACACACACTCACACAGTGAGGGAGGGGCACCCAGACAGCGAGGGAGGGGGACACACACACAGCGAGGGAGGGGTGGCGCACACACAATGAGGGTGAGGGGCACACACACATACAGCGAGGGAGGGACACGCACACACACAGCGAGGGAGGTGCACACGCACACAGCGAGGGAGGGGGACACACACGCAGCGAGGGAGGGACACACACGCAGCGATGGAGGGACACACACGCACACACACACACAGCGAGGAGGGACACAGACACAGCGAGGGAGGGGTGGCACGCACAGAGTGAGAGAGGGGTACAAACACACATACAGCGAGGGAGGGACACGCACACTCACAGCAAGGGAGGGAGACGCACACACAACGAGGGAGGGGGGTCACACTCACAGCGACGGAGGGGCACACGCACACACACAGCGAGGGAGGGACACGCACACACAACGAGGGAGGGGGACACACACACAGCGAGGGAGGGGGGTCACACACACAACGTGGGAGGGGTACATGCACACAAACAATGCGGGAGGGACACACACACAGCGAGGGAGGAGGGGACACACACAAAGTGAGGGAGCGGGACATGCACACAGCGAGGGAGGGGACACACACTCACACAGCGAGGGAGGGGGCCACACACACAGCGAGGGAGGGACAGGCACACACACAGTGAGGGAGGGGGACACACACTCACACAGTGAAGGAGGGGACACACACACACAGCGAGGGAGGGGCACACACACGCACAGCGAGGGAGGTGGACACACACTCACACAGTGAAGGAGGGGACACACACACAGCGAGGGAGGAGTCACACACACATAGCGAGGGAGGGGGACACACACACATAGCGAGGGAGGGGGACACACACACATAGCGAGGGAGGGGGACACGTGCACAGTGAGGGAGGGACACATACATACAGCGAGGGATGGGGACACATACACAGTGAGGGAGGGACCCGCACACACAGCGAGGGAGGGGAACACACACACACAGAGCGAGGAAGGGGGACACGCACACACAGAGTGAGGGAGGGACACGCACACACAGAGCGAGGATGGGGTACACGCACACACAGCGAGAGAGGGATACACAAACACACACACGCACACACAGCGAGGGATGGGGACATGCACACAGAGAGGGAGGGACACACACACACACACAGCGAGTGAGGGGGGACACACACAACCACAGCGAGGGAGGGGGGCACACACACAGCGAGGGAGGGGCACACACACGCACAGCGAGGGAGGTGGACACACACTCACACAGTGAAGGAGGGGACCCACACACAGCGAGGGAGGAGTCACGCACACAGCGCGGGAGGGGGACACACACAAAGCGAGGGAGGGGGACACACACACATAGCGAGGGAGGGGGACACACACACATAGCGAGGGAGGGGGACACGTGCACAGTGAGGGAGGGACACATCCATACAGCGAGGGATGGGGACACATACACAGCGAGGGAGGGACCCGCACACACAGCGAGGGAGGGGAACACACACACACAGAGCGAGGAAGGGGGACACGCACACACAGAGTGAGGGAGGGACACGCACACACACAGCGAGGATGGGGTACACGCACACACAGCGAGAGGGGGACACACAAACACACACATGCACACACAGCGAGGGATGGGGACACGCACACAGCGAGGGAGGGACACACACACAGCGAGTGAGGGGGGACACACACAACCACAGCGAGGGAGGGGGGCACACACACAGCGAGGGAGGGACACGCACACACAGCGAGGGAGGGACACGCACACACAGCGAGGGAGGGGGGCACACAACCACAGCGAGGGAGGGGGACACAGACACAGCGAGGGAGGGGGACACAGACACAGCGAGGGAGGGGGACGCACATACACAGCGAGGGAGGGGTGGCACACACATAGTGAAGGGAGGGGGACACACACACACACATACAGCCAGGAAGGGACGTGCACAAACACAGCAAGGGAGGGGTCACACACACAGCGAGGGAGAGGGACACGCACATAGTGAGGGAGGGACACATTCACAAACAGTGAGGGAAGGACTCATAGACACAGCGAGGGAGGGACACTCACACACAGCGAGGGAGGGGTCATGCACGCAGCGAGGGAGGGGTACACACACATACACACAGCGAGGGAGGGGGACACACACACGTACAGCCAAGGAGGGGGGCACAATCACAGCGAGGGAGGGACACACACACATACAGCGAGGGAGAGGGACGCGCACACTCACAGCGAGGGAGGGGGACACACACACAGCGAGGGAAGGGGGCACACACAGCGAGGGAGGGACACATACACATACAGCGAGGGAGAGGGACGCGCACACTCACAGCGAGGGAGGGACACGCACACGCACAGCGCGGGAGCGGGACACGCACACAGCGAGGGAGGGGGACACACGCACAGTGAGGGAGGGGGACACGCACACAGTGAGGGAGGGGGACACGCACACAGTGAGGGAGGGGGACACGCACACATAGCGAGGGAGGGACACACGCACACATAGCGAGGGAGGGACACGCACATACAGCGAGGGATGGGTCACACACACAGCGAGGGAGGGACCCGCACACACACAGCGACGGAGGGGAACACACACACACACAGAGCAAGGAAGGGGGACACGCGCACACGCAGTGAGGGAGGGACACGCACACACACAGCGAGGATGGGGTATACGCACACACAGCGAGAGAGGGGGACGCACACATCGAGGGAGAGGGGACACACACAGTGAGGGAGGGGGACACACACACACACAGCGAGGGAGGGTGCACACACACACACACACACACACACACACACACAGCGAGCGAGGTGGACACGCACACACACAGCCAGGGTGGGACACACACACACACACACACACACACACAACGAGGAAGAGGACACACCCACACAGTGAGGGAAGGGGACACACCCACATACAGCGTGGGAGGGACACGCACACATACCGCGAGGGAGGGGGACACACACACAGCGAGGGAGGGACACTCACACACACAGCGAGGGAGGGGGACACACACACACAGTGAGTGAGGGGGATATACACACACACAGTGAGTGAGGGGGACACACACACAGCGAGTGAGGGGGACACACACACAGCGAGTGAGGGGGACACACACACAGCGAGTGAGGGGGACACACACACAGCGAGTGAGGGGGACACAATCACAGTGAGGGAGGGACACACACACAGAGCGAGGGAGGGGGGCACACACAGCGTGGGAGGGGGACACGCACACATACAGCAAGGGATGGGGACACGCATGCACACAGCAAGGGAGGGACAGGCACACACTCAGCGAGCGAGGGAGACGCACGAATATACAGCGAGGGAGGGGGACACACACACAGCGAGGGAGGGGGACAGGCACACACAGCGAGGGAGGGACACACACACACACACACACACACAGTGAGTGAGTGGGACACGCACACAACGAGGTAGATGGACACACACACAGCGAGGGAGACGACACACAAACACAGCGAGGGAGGAGACACACACACACACAGCGAGGAAGGGGACACACGAACACACAGCGACGGAGGGGGATACACACACACAGCGAGGGGCGAAACACACACAGCGAGGGAGGGGACACGCACACACACACAGCGAGGGAGGGACACGCACACACACACAGCGAGGGAGGGACACACACACACAGGGAGTGAGGGGGACAAGCACACACAGCGAGGGAGGGGGCCACGATCAAACAGCGAGGGAGGGGGACACACACAGAGCGAGGGAGGGGGACACACACACACAGCGAGGGAGTGGGACACTCACACACACAGCGAGTGGGGGTACACACACACACACACACACAAACACACAGCGAGGGGACATGCACACACAGCGAGGGACACACACACACACACACACAGCGAGGGAGGGACACACACACACGGCGAGGGAGGGACACACACACACACACACACACACAGCGAGGGAGGGACACACACACACGGCGAGGGAGGGACACACACACACACCACACACACAGAGAGAGGGACACACACACGCACACACACACACAGCGAAGGAGGATGGGACACACACATAGCGAGGGAGGGACACACGCACACACACACACACAGCGAGGGAGGTGGGGACACACACAGCGAGGGAGGGGGACACAGACAACGAGGGAGGGGGACACAGACAACGAGGGAGGGGGACACAGACACACACACATACAGCGAGGGAGGGGGACACACACACACAGAGAGGGAGGACACCCACACACACAGTGAGGGTGGTGTATACGCACACACGCAGCGAGGGAGGGGGAGACACACACACACACAGTGAGGGAGGGACACACGCACACAGCAATGTAGGGACACACACACATAGCGAGGGAGGGGGACACACACATACAGTGAGTGAGGGACACACACACAGCGAGGGAGTGGGACACACACACACACAGCGAGGAAGGGGACAGACGAACACACAGCGAGGTAGGAGACACACACACAGTGAGGGAGGGGGACACACACACAGTGAGGGAGGGGGACACACAAAAACACAGCGAGGAAGGGGACAGACGAACACACAGCGAGGGAGGGGGACACACACACAGCGAGGGAGGGGGACACACACACAGCGAGGGAGGGGGACACACACACACACAGCGAGGGAGGGGGACACGCACACACACAGCGAAGGAGGGGGACACGCACACACACAGCGAGGAAGGACACACACACACACAGCGAGGGAGGGGATACACACACACAGTTAGGGAGGGGGTTACACACACACAGTTAGGGAGGGGGACATGCACACATACAGCGAGGGAGGGACACACACACACTGCGTGGGAGGGGGACATTCACACACACAGCGAGGGAGGGGACACACACAGAGCGAGTGAGGGACACACACAGCGAAGGAAGGGGACACGCACACACAGCGGGGGAGGGACACACACACACACACACACAAACACAGTGAGGGAGGGGGCACGCGCACACACACACACACACACACACACACACAGAGCGATGGAGGGACACACGCACACAGCGAGGGAGGGGGACACGCACACACACAGCGAGGGAGGGGGACACACACACACACAGCGAGGGAGGGGGACACACACACACAGCGAGGGAGGGGGACACACAAACACAGCGAGGGAGGGGGACACACAAACACAGCGAGGGAGGGGGGACACACACACAGCGTGGGAGGAGGACACTCACACACACACACAGCGAGGGGACACACACACACACACAGCGAGGGGGTCACACACACAGCGAGTGAGGGGGACATGCACACACAGCGAGGGAGGGGTACACACACACAGTGAAGGAAGGGGACGCGCACACACAGTGAGGGAGGGACAAACACACACACAGCGAGGGAGGGGCCACGCACACACACACACAGCGAGGGAGGGGGACAAGCACACACAGCGAGGGAGGGGGCCACGCTCAAACAGCGAGGGAGGGGACACACACACACAGCGAGGGAGTGGGACACTCACACACACAGCGAGTGGGGGTACACACACACACACGCACACACACACACACACACATACAGCGAGGGGACACGCACACTCAGCGAGGGGACACGCACACACAGCGAGGGTGGGGAACACAAACACAGCGAGGGTGGGGAACACACAGACACACACACACACAGCGAGGGAGGGACGGACACACAGAGGGAGGGGGACACACACACAGTTAGGGAGGGACACACACACACACTCCGTGAGGGAGGAGGACACGCACACATACAGCGAGGGAGGGACACGCACACACACAGCGAGGGAGGGGAACACACACACACAGCGAGGGAGGGGGACATTCACACACACAGCGATGGCGGTACACACACACACAGCGTTGGAGGGACACACACAGCGAAGGAAGGGGACACGCACACACAGCGGGGGAGGGACACACACGCACACACACACAGAGCGAGGGAGGGGGACAGGCACAGACACAGCGAGAGAAGGGGACACAAACACAGTGAGGGAGGGACACACACACACACACACACACACACACACACACACAGCGATGGAGGGGGCACACACACAGCAAGGGAGGGGGACACGCACACACACAGCGAGGGAGGGGGGCACAAAGACAGTGAGGGATGGGGACCGACGCGCACACACACAGCGAGGGTGGGGGACACACACACACACAGCGAGGGTGGGGACACACACACACACACACACAGCGAGGGTGGGGGACACGCACACACACACAGCGAGGGTGGGGGACACGCACACACACACAGCGAGGGTGGGACACGCACACACAGCGAGGGAGGGGGGACACACACACAGCGAGGGAGGGGGACACACACACACACACACACACACACACACACAGCGAGGGGGTCACACACACAGCGAGTGAGGGGGACATGCACACACAGCGAGGGAGGGGGACACACATGCACAGTGAAGGAAGGGGACGCGCACACACAGCGAGGGAGGGACACACACACACAGCGAGGGAGGGACACGCACACACAGCAAGGGAGGGGGACACGCACACAGTGAGGGAGGGGGACACGCACACAGTGAGGGAGGGACACACGCACATAGCGATGGAGGGGGGCACACACACACAGCGAGGGTGGGGCACGCACACACAGCGAGGGAGGGACACACACACAGACAGCGAGGAAGGAGTCAGGCACACAGTGAGGGTGGGGGACACACACAGCGAGGAAGGGGGACACACACAGCGAGGGAGGGACACACACACGCACACAGGGAGGGAGTGGTGGCACACACACAGTGTGGGAGGCAGACACACACACACACAGCGAGGGAGGGACACACACACACAGACGGAGGGACACACACACACAGCGAGGGAGGGGACACGCACACACAGCGAGGGAGGGGACACGCACACAGCAAGGGAGGGGGACACGCACACAGCAAGGGAGGGACACACACACACACAGTGAGTGAGGGTCACACACACAGCGAGTGAGGGGGAGACATATACGAACAACGAGGAAGGGGACCCACACACACAGCGAGGGAGGGAACACACCCACACAGTGAGGGAGGGGGACACACACACATACAGCGAGGAAGGGACACGCACACATACAGCGAGGGAGGGGGACACGCACACATACAGCGAGGGGAACACCCACACCCAGCGAGGGAGGGACACTCACACATGAACACGCAGCGTGGGAGGGGGACGCACGCTCATACAGCGAGTGAGGGACACACACACACACACACACACACACAGCGATGGAGGGGGGCACACACACAGCAAGGGAGGGGGACACGCACACACACAGCGAGGGAGGGGGGCACAAACACAGTGAGGCAGGGACATACACACACAGCGAGGGAGGGGGACACAAAGACAGTGAGGGAGGGGGACCGACACACACACACACAGCGAGGGAGGGGGGCACACACACAGCAATGGAGGGGTACACGCACACACACAGCGAGGGAGGGACACGCGCACACAGCGAGGGAGGGACACACGCACACAGCGAGGGAGGGACACACGCACACAGCGAGGGTGGGGGACACGCACACAGCGAGGGTGGGGGACACGCACACAGCGAGGGTGGGGGACACGCACACAGCGAGGGTGGGGGACACACACACACACAACGAGAGAAGGACACGCACACACAACGAGGGAGGGACACATACACACACACAGCGAGGGAGGGGGATGCACGCATATAAAGCGAGGGAGGGACACACACACACACAGCGTGGGAGGAGGACACTCACACACACACAGCGAGGGGACACACACACACACACACATACACAGCGAGGTGGGGTCACACACACAGCGAGTGAGGGGGACATGCACACACAGCGAGATACACATACGCACACATACAGAGCGAGAGGAGGACACACACACACACACACATACAGCGAGGGGACGCACACAAAGTGATGGAGGGTGACATGCAGACATATGCATACACAAAGTCACACACAGTGAGGGAGGGACACGCGCGCACACACACACAGGGAGGGAGGGACATGCTCTCACATAGTGAGGGAGGGACACGCACTGAGGGAGGGACACGCTCACACACACACAGCGACAGAGGGACGCACACAGTGAGGAGAGTTACACACACACACACACACGTGAGGGAAGGGGACACACACGCATGCACACACACACACACAAACACAGAACAAGGGAGGGACACGTGCACACACAGTGATGTGTCTCCTCGATTGTGTAATCGTCCAGCTCTCACTCCAGTCTGTTCCCTCACAAGGTCACCGTCTCTATCACTCCCAGGTACACTAGGCCTCGATCCTCAGTGCTGATTTATATTCTCCCAGGTGTGAGTCAGCCTCAAGCTCCTGCTCCAAGTTGCTCCCTCACACGGTCACTCCTTCTGTGACTCGGTGCTGATTTCGAGCCTCCTGCTCTACTTTTTATCCAAATCCAAGCCCCAGTCGGCCTTGACCCTCGCTGCTGATTTATATTCTCCCGCTTTGTCGTGCACTCGCTCAGGTTCTCACCCCTTGTGACTCCCAGGTGATGGCAGTCATCAAGCGTCAGCTGAGATTTATAACATCCCATTCCGCACTGCTCTCTTACAGGATCACCGTTGTGCCTGGAAGACAGTGGGAAAGAGGAGGATTAGACAGAGCAGAGGGTGTTACAGTGATTGAGGGAGCTGTAGGGCATGGAACAGGTTATCTGGGGAGCTAGGCAGACCTGCAGTAACTAAAGAGCGTTACTGGAAGATACAGCGAGTTGCAGACACTGAAGAAGGCAAAGGAAATAGAGAGATGGTGGCTTGTTCATGACGGAGCTTTGTAGAGTCTAAAGGGTTTCAAAGTTTGGGAGAAGATTTGTAGCTCGGGTGCTCGTTGTTATGGTTCTGTTCGCCGAGCTGGGAATTTGTGTTGGAGACGTTTCGTCCCTGTCTAGGTGACATCCTCAGTGCTTGGGAGCCTCCTGTGAAGCACCTTTATGATGTTTCCTCCGGCATTTATAGTGGCTTGTCTCTGCCGCTTCCGGTTGTCAGTTCCAGCTGTCCGCTGCAGTGGCCGGCATATTGGGTCCAAGTCGATGTGTTTGTTGATTGAAACTGTGGTTGAGTGCCATGCCTCTAGGAATTCCCTGACTGTTCTCTGTTTGTCTTGTCCTATAATAGAAGTGTTGTCCCAGTCGAACTCACTTTGCTTGTCATAGGAGTATGTGGCTACTTAGGATAGCTGGTCGTGTCGTTTCGTGGCTAGTTGATGTTCATGAATGCGGATCGTTAGCTGTCTTCCTGTTTGTCCTATATAGTGTTTTGTGCAGTCCTTGCATGGGATTTTGTACGCTACATTGGTTTTACTCATGCTGGGTATCGGGTCCTTTGTCCTGGTGAGTTGTTGTCTGAGAGTGGCTGTTGGTTTGTGTGCTGTTATGAGTCCTATTGGTCGCAGCAGTCGGGCTGTCAGTTCGGAAATGCTCTTGACGTATGGTAGTGTGGCTAGTCCTTTGGGTTACGGCATGTCCTCGTTCCGTTGTCTTTCCCGGAGGCATCTGTGGATGAAATTGCGTGGTGTTTGACCCCACCCCGCAGCTCACCAATAGGATAAACAACACACTGGGAACTCTATAAAACAAAAGGATCGATAACCAGGTTTGACCGACAGATAATGAAAACTGAAAGCACCAACACCCTCAGATTCTATGGACTACCTAAAGTACATTAACCAGACATCCCACTCAGACCCATAGTATCACTACCAAGGACACCATCACACAAACTGGCGAAAGAACTACAGCAGAAACTGAAACACCATGATCAGCGGATCCAGAAACTCTTTCCAGTCAACATAACAATTCTTGGACATCAGAAATACCCACATAGACAAGGAAGAAACTATGGTCTCATTCGATGTAACGGCACTGTTCACCTCTCTCGACAAAACCTAGCCAGACAAACAATATCCAACCTGCTGGACATACAGAACAGACAACAAGACGGGGAACCTATCAACAAAGACTGCATACTCAAACTACCGGACCTGTGCCTCACAACACACTTCACATTCAACAACCAAATACATGAACAAATCAACGGCACACCCATGGGCTCACCCATCTCTGGACTCATCGCAGAAGTGGTAATGCAAAGACTAGAACAAACTTTCTTACCGCAAATTCAACCTAAACTCTGGGTCAGATATGTGGATGTCACTTTTGTCATAATTAAAAACACAGAAATAGAGAACTCATACCGGATCATCAACGCCACACTCACAGGAATCCGATTCTCTAGAGAAGTAGAAAAGGACAACCGACTCCCATTCCTAGACGTGATGGTACAGAGAACACCGAATGGAGAATTCACAACGAAGGTATACAGGGAAGACACACACACAGACCAAGTCCTAAACTACGAAAGCAACCACCCCAACACACAGAATAAAAGTTGCTTCAAGACACTGTTCAAAAGGACCACAACACACTGCAGTACACCAGAACTGCAAAAAGAGGAAGAAGAACACCTATACAATTTATTCACCAAAAACGGATACCCGCGCGATTTCATTCGGGATTTTCATTATGGATTTGCTAGACGACTGCCCTCTGATATTGATGAGGGCAGTACAGATGATGTGGTTTATATGGAGTTCATTAAGGTCTTTGACAAGGTCCCACACGGAAGGCTGGTCCAAAAGGGAAGATCCCATGGGATCCAAGGTCAGTTGGTAAATTGGCTCCACAATTGGAGGAGGGTTGGTTTTGTGATTGAAAGCCTTTGCCCAGCGGGTGTACCACAGGTATCTGTGCAGGAGCCATGCTGGACATTATGGACATTAATCACTCGGATGGGAAAGCAGAAGGTAACATTAGTAGGTTTGTAGATAACATGAAAGGTGAGGGTGTTGTCCATGGTGAGGGGAATGGACTCAGGCTGCAGTCTAATGTCCATCAGATGATAATCTGAGCAGAGGAATGGCAGACAGAGTTTACTTCTGATCACTGAGGCAATGCACTGTGGGAAGTCTAATAAACAAATGATATACATCATGAATGGTAGGTCCTCCTGGAGTACTGAGGAACACAGGGACCTTGGTGGGCAAGTCCCTGGATGTCTGAAGGTGTCAGCACAGGTAGACAGGGTGGGGAATACACCTGAACTGGGAGCAGGAGAGGGACCCACATCCTAGTGGGGAACGTTGCTGGAGCTACTCGAGAGGATTTAAACTCGTCTGGCAGGGCTGTTTGACCCCAAAGAGTCGTAAGGCCAGAAGGAAATTTGAGGCAGGTACAAATGATTAAGAGAACAATATAAATAGACAAGGCAGGCACGAACATAGCAGACAGTGAGGGAAAACTGGTGGATTAAACTGCAGTTATTTCAATGCAAAGGGCCGGACAGATAAGGCAGATGAACCCAGAGTATGGATGGGAACATGGGACTGGGATGTTGTAGGTATTACAGAAACACAGCTGAGGGAGCGACAGGACCAACAGCTCAATGTTCCAGGGGACAGATGCTGCAGGAAGGACAGAACAGGAGGCAAAACAGGAGGAGAGCTGGTGGTTTTGAGTGGGGGGAAAAATCCCAGCAGGACCTAGAGGGAGTATTCATGTAGGATCGCCCAGTTAAGCGATATTAGTGGAACTGAGAAATAAAAAATGGCCATTAGTTTTCTATGGTCGGACTACAGCGATAGGCAATGGGAGATGAAGGAGCAAATATGTCAGGAGATTTCAGATATCTCTTAGAATAATAGGGTTGTAATGATAGTGGATCCTAACTGTTCCAAACCTGGACTGGGATTGCTACTAAGTTAAGCGTTTGGATGGAAGGAATTTGTTAAGTCTGTTCTGAAAACTCTCAGTCGTTATGTCAATGGCCCAACTGGAGAATGGGGCTAAACCTGACCTCCCCTTGGGAAACAAGGTCGGGAACGGGACTGAGGTGTTAGTGGGGGAGCACTTTGGAAAGTCACCACAATTGTATTAGTTTGAAATAGCGATGGAAATGGACAGGACTGGTTCACAAGTTCAAGTTATACAATGGAGCAAGATAGTATTGGACAGAAATTTTTAAAGTAGATCTGGGGAGGCTATTTGCAGGTATGTGGATGGGTGTATGACTAGCAAAGATTTAGAGGGATATTGGCAAAATTGTGGCAAATACGACTAGAAACGTCATGCAGGAGTTGGTCTGAAGGGTCTGTTTCCGTGCTGTACATCTCTATGACTCAACGCCTTGAAATGAGTCCACATTATAGAAAAGGAGGTGCTGGAGGGTTTAAAACACAAAGGTAGATAAATCCCCAGGACTTGATCATATGTATGTCAGGACATTGTGGGAAGCTGGTGAAGAGATTGTAGGGCCCCTAGCAGAGATATTTGTACCATAGAGAGCTATGTGTGACAGGCTGATAGACTGGAGGGTGGCGTTGTGGACAGTGAAGAAGGTTTTCTGAGATTACAAAGGGATCCTGATGAAATGCGTGAACAGCTGAAAAACTGTAGATGGAGTTCAACGTGAATAAATGTGAGGGAATGCATTTGGTACAACAAACACGGGCAGGACTTATACAATTAATGGTAGGACCTTCAGTAGTGTTGTAGAACAGAGGGACCTCGGGGTTCAGGTACATAATTCTTTGAAATTTGCAACATGGAGAGACAGGATAGTTTAAAAAAAGGTGCTTGCCTCATTTTCTTTCATTGCTCAGTCCTTTGGATATAGGAGTTGGAAGTCACAGCGAGATTATACAGGCCACTGGTGAGTCCTCTTCTGGAATGCTGTGTCCAGTTCTGGTCGACCAGTTATAGGAAGGATATTATTAAGCAGGAAAGGGTTGGGAGGAGATTTACTGGGACGTTGCTGGGTATGAAAGGCTTCAGTATAAAGAAAGGCTGGATAGGTTGGTACTTTGCACTGAAACCTGAATGTTGACAGATGACCTCATAGATGTTTATAAAATCATGAGGAGGATAGATAGAGTTAATGGGAGTTGTCTTTTCCCATGGTCAGGGGAGTTCCAAGGCAAGGCATTACATTTTTAAGTTTAGAGGAGAGACATATAAAAAAAAAGACATGAGGAGCACATTGTTACACAGAGGATGGATTGTGTGTGGAATGAACTTCCCAAGGAAGGGGTGAATGTGCGGAAAATTACAATGTTTAAAAGACATTTGGATTAGAGCAGGAATAGGAAAGGTTTGAAAGGATGTGATCCAGGAACAGGCAAGTGGGACGAGATCCGTTTTAGAGTATGGTTAGTGTGAACCGAACAGTGTACTATGACTCTCTGACTATGATTATAATGTTGTGTCATTAATTAAGAAAGGCTACAAGAGGAAGCCAGGGAACTACAGACTGATGAGCCAGACATCAGGGTGGGTCAGTTGTTGGAGGTCATTCTGAGAGGTAGGCCTTATTACAGACAGCCAGCATGGCTTTGTACATGGGGTAACATGTCTCACAAACTTGACTGGAGTTTCCTCAAGATGTGACCAAAAAGAGAGACGAAGGCAGAGTAACTGACGTTGTTTCTGGCTTCCGCAAACCCCTGTTCAGGGTGAAGCATGATCCATTGGTTAGTAACGGTAGATAACAAAGGATCAGGGAGAGCTTGCCAACTGGATACAAAATGGGATGACAGTGGGAGACAGAGGGTGGTGGGAGAGGGTTGTTGTTTAAACTGGGGCCTCTGACCAGCAGTGTGCTGTAAGGATTGGTGCTGGGGCCACTGTTGTGCACCATTTACTTAAACAATCTGAGTGAAAAGAGAGCAGTCCCTGTTAGTATGTTTGTGGATACCAAGATTAGTGGAAGAATGGGCAGGGAATATTGTTATCGAAGGGGATGTTAATCAACTGGGCCAGTGGGCCAAGGAATGAAAGATGGAATTTAATTCAGGTATTGGATTTATTCAGACAAACCAGGGAGGACTAACACAGTTAATGGTTGGGCCGTGGAGAGTGTTGTAGAAAAGGGAGAGACCAAGGGGTGCAGTTACATTGTTCCTTGGACTGGCATCACGGGGGACAGGGTGTTGAAAGCGGCAATTGACACACTTGTCTTCATTGGTCAGAGCATTGAGTACATGAGTTGGAGATATTGGTAACACTGCCGTCAATATTTCTCCTGGGCAGAGGAGGCCACAGGGTTACCTTATAAAGGTTTATGAAACAATGTAGGGCCTAAGTAAGGTGAATAGCCAAGGGTAGGTGAGTTCAAAGCTAGAGGCATAAACGTGGGGTGAGAGAGCAAGGATTTAAAGAGGGAGCTGAGGGGCAACATTTTCCACAGAGGATGGCGCTTAGACGGAATGGACTGCCAGAGGAAATGGTGAAAACAAGTACAATTACAACATGGAAAAGACACTTGGGCAGGTACATGGAGAGGAGAAGGTTTGAAGGGATATGAGCCAAACACAGGCAAATGCGACTCATTCCATTTAGGAAACCTCGGCCGAAGAATCATGCCGCACAGAAAAAGACCCTACGTCTGCAGTTATTGGAGGAGGAGAAGACTACCGAGACAAGGCATGTTGTAGAGATTGAAGCAAGTTACAGCGATAAGGATGCTCATCTGGACTGGAGGTTTCAAATATGTGAAATAACTGGTGAGAGGGGAGGAGATGACAGAGATAGGAACTGTTATAGGAGCTAGAATGATTGAAGACACTGGTCCTCAATACAAGCCATAGATAGTGTTGGAGAGGGAATAGGGAACAGAAAGATCCCAGGTTGCATTACCATCCTCTCATGGGAGGCCTGCTTTCCCCTCTGTTGTCCTGATGCTCCCTAAGAAAGCACAGGACTGGACTGATAACTGGGAACTCCCGATGCTGTCTCATTACAACAAAACTTGCAGCAGGCGTGGTGATTGAGCCTGGGTTGTATCTGTACTGTGCTCTCCCTCCAGCACTTTCTCTATGTCATGTCTTGTTAGCTGATGTTAAGATCCCCCTTACTACTTTCTGCTCTGTGCACTGGAGTGATCGTACCTGGCAGCAGGATTTATCGAAGACTCCGACCTCCCTGACTTTGTCTTTCTGGCTGACTAACCATCGTCCCAACCAGCAGTTGGCAAGTCTATTGAGTCAGGACTCCATAAGTACCTGTAGAAGACACAGAAATCGTCAGAATGGGAAATTAGACTGATGCTTTAAGGGTGACACATATAGAATGGCACTGAGCCCACAGACATCTGGAAAATCCCAGTCTCCATTCCTGACCTGTGCTGCCTCATCTCTCTGGAGTGGAGAATGCTGTTGGTTCATGATCTGGAGTAGCTTCAAAAGTGAGAGACGCTGACAGAGGCAGCAATTAGACCCACGCAGTGAGGGACACCACATGGAGAGGTACTGAGTCACATCACCAGAGCGCCAGGTCAAACAATTGTTCAGGAAGAAAGGGTTTTAATTCATGTTGCACTGGGATATACAAACTGTGAGTAGGCAAAGTGATGGCCTTGGAGCATTATTGTGTGAGTATTTATCCAGAAACTCAGCAAGTGTTCTCTGAATACAGGTCCAAATCCCACCATTGCAAATGATTGAATGTGAAATAAATGCTTCAAAAACGATGTAATTAAAAACCTGTGAGTATTAAACAATTGCTGATGTTAACAGAAATCCATCGGGTGCATCCCTGTCTTTAGTGAAGTAATCTAGGATGGGACTGGGATATCACAGGTATTACAGAACAACAGCTGAGGGAGGGACAGGACAGGCAGCTCAATGCCCCAGGGGACAGATGCTGCAGGAAGGACAGAAGGGGAGCTGAGAGAGGAGGAGAGCTGCTGGTTGTGATTGGGGTGAAACATCACAGCAGGGACTGAGAGAGGAGATTCCTGCGGGACCGCCCAGTGACGCTGTGTTCATGGAATTCATCAGTAACAATGGGTCTTCCCTTTCCTCTGATTGGTCTACAGACCCCGAGAGCCCCGCCCTCCTACACCTTGACCTTCTCAAAATGGCGGCCCTCAGGCCCGCGCTTCCTCTTCCCTCAAACAAATGGCGGCCGTGACCCTGGGCCGCTTCCCCGATCAGAGACCGCCACCTCCTTCCCCGGGCCTGGAGGGGCTTTTTCGGGTTTTTTTTACCTCTATCCGGGACTTGTGAATTCTCTCCGCTCCTTTCTCCCAGCGAGGCTCCCACACCCCGGCTCTGAGCGCCGCTCTCTGAAGCCGATCGCAGCCGCTGCCGGAGAAAGCAGCTCCATGTCTCTCTCCCTGTCCTGATCAATGTGACACTGCGCATGCTCCACATAGGAACCAAACTGCGCGTGCGTCTGAGGTTTCCGGTGAGTTTATAGAGAATATTCATAACTGCCAAGAATCATGGGTGAAATATTTGTCATTAACAAAAGTTCTGTCGACTTATAGACATAGAGTTGTTTAGTATTTAAATAGATTGTTTGGTCCAATTCAACCATACTGGCCAAGTATGTAAATTACCACTCGTTCTGAGTTTGAAAAGAAGTTTCTTACTCAATTTGTGCAAATCAATTGAAAATATGTACGTTATCAGATTTACATCACAACTATTTCTTAAAATCTCACATTGATTTATGACAGAGGTTTAGCACTCCACTATGTAGTGACAACGATCAATCCTGCAAAACAGTTTGCTTTCTGACCAATCCTGAAGCGTTCACTCCCGAGAATGATTTGGCCCCGCTCCTCACTCACTCAGTTCCGCCCCTTCCTCCTATTTGCAAAGTTGATTCGGGCGTGACTCAGCAGCAGAAACATGAAGGGACAAGGGAAGTTAGAGTCGATGTCTTGTGATGCGGTGAAAATATCCCGAATCTTGGAGGCTGGGTTCAATTCACAGCGAGTGCAGGTGTGTCTAATAACAACTTTAAACAGGTTCATTCGGAAAAACAAGGGAAGTCAGGAACCTAGTGAAAACAATAGAAAATGCATACAATGTGGTGGGGTTCTCAATGCTCAGATGATTTTAGTCTTTACCAAGTATTTCAGGGCCCCAATGGGTCTCAGTACAGACTATTCCACTCCACCTAGTGCTCAGCCAGACACCACGATTGTGGGGCACATTGTGGTGCTGGGATACAGAGGTGCTTTCCCTCAGTTTTGGAGGTAAAAATAAGTGAGAAGAAGCAGGGTTTTGTATGGAGTTACCTGTTCCCCTCCTGTTGCAGCAACTTATTATTGCCCTGACTCGACCTCGTACATGTTTGGTAGAGATCAGTGACATTTCGTAAGCCAAGATACAAGATCTGTCACTCTGTTTAAGACAGCGGAAATTTCTTGTAGCACAATAGTCATAGAACAATACAACGCAGAACAGGCCCTTCAATCCTTGATGTCACGCCGACCTGTGAACTGATTCTCAGCTCGTCCCCCTACACTATCCCAAAATCATCCATGTCCTTATCCAAGGATTGTTTAAATCTTCTCGATGTGGCTGAGTTGTCTACATTAGCAGGTAGTACTTTCCACAACCTTACCCCTCTCTGAGTAAAGAACCTGCCTCTGACATCTATCTTAAATCTATCACTCCTCATTTATAGTTATGCCCCCTCATGCATACTGACATCATCATCCTAGAAAAAGACTTCCACTGTCTACCCTAACTAAGCCTCTGATCATCTTGTATGTCTCTATCAAATACCCTCTTAGCCGCCTTCTTGCCAAGGAGAACATGTTCAAGTCTCTCAGCCTTTCCTCATAAGACCTTCCCTCCAGACTAGGCAATATCCTGGTTAATCTCCTCTGCACCTTTTCCAATTCCTCCCGTCCTTCCCGAAATATGGGCACCAGAACTGCACACAATATTTCAAGTATGGCCGCACCAGCGTTTTGTATATTTGCAGCATGATATTGCGGCTCTGGAACTCAATTACACTATGAATGAAACCTAACACACCGTATGCCGCCTTAACAGTACTATCCACCTGGGTGGCAACTTTCAGGGATCTGTGTACATGGACTCCGACATCCCTCTGCACATCCACACTACCAAGAATCTTTCCATTGACCTAGTACTCTGCCTTCCTGTTATTCTTCTCAAAGTGCATCACCTCATATTTAGCTGCATTGAACTTCATTTGCCACCTCTCAGCCCAATTCTGCAGTTTATCCAAGTCCCCCTGCAATCTGTAACACACTTCCACACTGTCCACTACTCCACCGACTTTAGAGTCATCAGCAAATTTACTAATCCATCCACCTATGCCTGAGTCTAAGTTATTTCTAAAAATGACAAACAGCAGTGGTCCCAAAACAGATTTTTGTGGCACACCACTAGTAACTGGACTCCAGTTCAATATTTTCCATCAACCAACACTCGCTGCCTTCCTTTAGAAAGCCAGTGTCTAATCCAAACTGCGAAATCACCCTCATTTTCATGCCTCTGCATTTTCTCCAACAGCCTACTATGTGGAACCTTATCAAAGGCTTTACTGAAGTCCATGTATACCACGTCAACTGCCCTACCCTCATCTACATGCTTGGTCACCTTCTCAAAAAACTCAATGAGGTTTGCGAGACATGACCTGCCCTTAACGAAACCATGTTGATTATCTGAAATCAAATTGGTGTTTGCAAGATGATTATAAATCTTATCTCTTATAATCCTTTCCAAAACCTTTCTTACAACAGAAGTCAGGCTCACTGGTGTATAATTACCTGGGTCATCTCTACTGCCCTTCTTGAACAAAGGCACAACATTTGCAATCCTCCAGTCCTCTGGTACCAAACCTGTAGACAATGATGAAAAAATATGAAAGCCAAATGCTCTGCTATCTCCTCCCTAGCTTCCCAGAGAATCCTCGGATAAATCCCATCCAACCCAGGGGACTTGTCTAGTTTCACTCTTTCTAGAATTGATAACACCTGTTTCTAACTAATCGCGATCCTTTCTAGTGTAATATCTCATACCACACTCTTCTCCTCTACAATATTCTCCTTTCCCTGAGGGAAAACCGATGAGAAATGTTCATTAGCACCTCTCCGATCTCCACAGAGTACACACTCAACTTCTCATTCTGTCTTTGATTGGACCTATTCCTACCCTAATCATCATTTTATTCCTCACATACCTATAGAAAACTTAGGGTTTTCCGTTATTCTATTAGCTAAAGACTGCTCGTGTCCTCTCTTTGCTCTTCTTGACTCTCTCTTTAAATCCTTCCTATCTGATCTGTAACTCTCCATCTCCTCATCTGAACCATCTTGTCTCATCAACACATAAGCCTCCTTCTTCTTCTTAACAAGTGATGCAATTTCTGTAATAAACCACGGTTCCCTTACCTTATCACTTCCTTCCTGCCTGACAGGGACATACCTATCAAGGGCATGCAATATCTCTTCCTTAAAGCAGCTCCACATTTTCATTGTCTGCATCCCCTGCTTTTTGCTACGCTATTCTATGCATCCTAATTTCTGCGTAATCGCATTATAATTGTCCTTGCCCCATTGATAACTCTTGCCCTGTGGCATGTACCTGTCCCTTTCCATTGCTAAACTAAACGTATCTGAATTATGGTCATTCTTTCTAAAGTGCTCACCTAAAACTAAATCAAACACCTGGTCTGGTTTATTACAAAGCACCAGATCCAATGTGGCCTCCCCTCTTGTTGGCCTTCGACATACTGTGTCAGGAAACCCTCCTGTATGTACAGGACAAAAATTGATCATCCAACGTACTAGAGTTATAGCATTCCCAGTCAATGTTGGGGAAGCTAAAGTCCCCCATAATGACCACCCTGGTACTTTTGCTCTTACTCAGAATAATTTTGCTAATCCTCTCTTCCACTTCCCTGGAATTCTGTGGAGGCCTATAAAAAGCTCCAAGCAATGTGACCTCTCCTCTCCTGTTCTAACCTCAGCCCACACTACCTCAGTCATAGAGTCCTCATCAAAAGTACTGTCAGCCACCGTTATAATATCATTGACTAACATGACTTGCATGGACCCATTGCAGTGCTTCAAACTCCATGAGGCAGCCATACTCTCTATGACAGACAGACTCAGTCTGGAACCTCCTCTGTCCTCGAGACCTTATACACTGCCTGCACTCCTCCATTTCCCTTTTGCATGTTCCCTTTCCAACCCTCCCCACCTGCATCACTCCACAATTGGAGCTGTCAAGAGCAGAAGTCTGTCAAATAGCCTCCCTAACCTTTTCTATCCTCCTTTAAGACTTTTTAAAAAATCATTCTCCGTCATCAATGTTTTGATCATCCATGAAGCACCTTAGGAGATTTGCCATTGTGAAAGATCCAATACGATGCAAGTAGTTGTTGTTATTGCCGTACATTAGGAGAAACAGGAATGATGCATTCAAAATTCTAACAAGAAAGTCACTGATAGGCGCAGTGTATAGGCCAGCAAATAAGGACATCACATTGGGATGGGCAATAAACAAAGAAATAACTAATGCCTGTAAAAATGGTATGGTTATTACCGTGGGTGATTTTAATCTACAAATAGATTGGTCAAACCAGCTCAGTCAGGGTAGCTTTGAGGAGTTCATTAAGTGTATCTTGATATTTTACTTGAACAGTATGAATGGATCTACAAGGGAGCAAGCTATCCAAGATCTGGCCCTGTACAATGAGACAGGAATAATTAGTGACCTCAGAATTAGGGATCCTCTCGGAAGAAGTGATCACTCTATGGTTGAATTTAATACATATGGAGAGTGTGAAGATAAAAACTAATACCTGGGTCCTGTGCTTGGACATGGGGAATTACAATAGAATGAGGGAGAACATGGATAGCATAGACTGGAAACAAAGATTGTATGGTGGGACAGTTGATGAGCAGTAGAAGATTTTCAAAGACAATTTACAACGTCCTCAGCAAAGATATATTCCAGTGAAAGGGAAGGACTGTAGGAAAAGGCGTTCTCTGCAATGAGTATCTAACGAAAGTGATCAAATTGAAAGGCATACAAAGTGGCCAAAACCAGCATGAAACTAGAACTGGGAAAACTTTATAAGTCAACATAAAGCCACAGAAGAGCTACAAAGAAATGTAAGATAGAACATGAGAAAAATAAACTAGCACATACTATAAGGACAGAGAGCAAAGGTTTATATAAACATACATAATGAGAAAAGAGTGGCTAAAGTAAACGTTGGTCCTTTTGAAAATGAGAAGGAGCATTTAGTTATGGGATGTCACAGTGGATGATACTAATATCTTGCCAGTAATTAACAAAGAGACAAAAGTAGGTGAGGATTTGGAAACTATCATTATTTCAGAACAGCTAGTTTTGGACTGTTGGAGGTAATTGAGCTAATAATAGAAAATTCTCCTGGCCCTGACAGGATATATTCCAGGATACTAAAAGACATGCCAGGAGAAATAGCAAATGCACTGACAGTAATTTTCCAAACTTCACTAGACTCTGTGTCAGTCCCAGCAGATTGGAAAGCAGCAAAAGTGACACCACTATTTCAGAAAGGAGGTGGACAAAAAATGGGGGATTATACCCCAGTTAGCTTTTTCTCTGTAGTGGGAAAGATGCTTGGGTCTATTATCAAGGAAGAAATAGCAGGGACCCGATAGAAATTGTCCCATTGGACAGACACAGGGTTCATGAAGTGCAGGTCACTCTTGACAAATCTTTTGGAATGCTATGAAAGCATTTCGAGCAAGGTGGACAACGGGAACCCAGTGTATATGGTGTACCTGGATTTCCAAAAGACCTTCAACAAGGTGTTGTGAAAGAGGCTGTTGCATAATATAAGGGTGCATGGCATTAGGGGTAGAGTATTAGCATGGATAGGAGATTAGTTGGTTGACCAACAGGAAGCAAAGTGTGGGGATAAATGCGTATTATTCTGGCTGGCAATCAGTGACTAGTGGTGTGCCTCTGGGATCAGTGTTGGGACTGCGATTATTTAGAATTGATACAGATGGTTTGGAGTTGGGGACCATATGCAGGGTGTCAAAGTTTGCATATGACACAGAGTTAAGGAGCAGGACAATGTGTGCGGACAGTGAAAGGTTAGTGAGAAGATTTGTAGCTCGGGTGCTCGTTGTTGTGGTTCTGTTCGCCGAACTGGAAATTTGTGTTGCAGACATTTTGTCCCCGTCTAGGTGACATCCTCAGTGCTTGGGAGCCTCCTGTGAAGCACTTCTGTGATCTTTCCTCTGGCATTTATAGTGGTTTGAATCTGCCGCTTCCGGTTGTCAGTTCCAGCTGTCCGTTGCAGTGGTTGGTATATTGGGTTCAAATTGATGTGCTTATTGACTGAATCTGTGGATGAGTGCCATGCCTCTAGGAATTCCTTGGCTGTTCTCTGTTTGGCTTGTCCTATAATAGTAGTATTGTCCCAGTCGAATACATGTTGCTTGTCATCTGCGTGTGTGGCTACTAAGCATAGCTGGTCGTGTCGTTTTGTGGGTAGTTGGTGTTCATGGATGTGGATCGTTAGCTGTCTTCCTGTTTGTCCTATGTAGTGTTTTGTGCAGTCCTTGCATGGAATTTTGTACACTACGTTGGTTTTGCTCATGTTGGGTATCGGGTCCTTCGTTCTGGTGAGTTGTTGTCTGAGAGTGGCTGTTGGGTTGTGTGCTGTTATGGGTCCCAGTGGTCACTATAGTCTGGCTGTCAGTTCAGAAATGTTCTTGATGTGTGATGCTGTGGCTAGTCCTTGGGGTGGTTGCTTTTGTAGTTCAGGACTTGGTCTGTGTAAGTGGCTTTCCTGTATACCTGAATTCATTACAAAGGTATACAGGAAAGCCACTCACACAGACCAAGTCCTGAACTACGAAAGCAACCACCCCAACGCACACAAAAGAAGTTGCATCAAGACACTGTTCAAAAGGGCCACAACACACTGCAGCACACCCGAACTGCAAAAAGAGGAAGAAGAACACCTCTACAACGTATTCGCCTAAAACGGATACCTGTGCAATTTCATCAACAGATGCCTAAGGGAAAGACAATGGAACGAGTCCATGCCACAACCCAAAGGACTAGCCACACTATCATATGTCAAGAGCATTTCCAAACTGACAGCCAGACTACTGCGACCACGAGGACTCATAACAGCACACAAACCAACAGCCACTCTCAGACAACAACTCACCAGAACAAAGGACCAGATACCTAGCATGAGCAAAACCATTGTCGTGTACAAAACCCCATGCGAGGACTGCACAAAACACAACATAGGACAAACAGGAAGACAGCTGAAAATGTGTTGCTGGTCAAAGCACAGCAGGCCAGGCAGCATCTCAGGAATAGAGAATTCGACGTTTCGAGCATAAGTCCTTCATCAGGAATGAGAGAGAGTAGCCAAGCAGGCTAAGATAAAAGGTAGGGAGGAGGGACTTGGGGGAGGGGCGATGGAGGTGGGATAGGTGGAAGGAGGTCAAGGTGAGGGTGATAAGCCGGAGTGGGGTGGGGGCGGAGAGGTCAGGAAGAAGATTGCAGGTTAGGAGGGCGGTGCTGAGTTGAGGGAACCGACTGAGACAAGGTGGGGTGAGGGGAAATGAGGAAACTGGAGAAATCTGAATTCATATCTTGTGGTTGGAGGGTTCCCAGGCGGAAGATGAGGCGCTCCTCCTCCAGCCGTCGTGTTGTTATGTTCTGCCGGTGGAGGAGTCCAAGGACCTGCATGTCCTCGGTGGAGTGGGAGGGAGAGTTAAAGTGTTGAGCCACGGGGTGGTTGGGTTAGTTGGTCAGGGCGTCCCTGAGGTGTTCTCTGAAGCGTTCCGCAAGTAAGCGGCCTGTCTCACCAATATCGAGGGGGCCACATCGGGTGCAGCGGATGCAATAGATGATGTGTGTGGAGGTACAGGTGAACTTGTGGCGGATATGGACCCCGCTACATCGATGACTGTATCGGCGCTGCCTCGTGCTCCCACGAGGAGGTTGAACAATTCAACCTCGAAACGTCGAATTCTCTATTCCTGAGATGCTGCCTGGCCTGCTGTGCTTTGACCAGCAACACATTTTCAGCTGTGATCTCCAGCATCTGCAGACCTCATTTTTTACTCAAACAGGAAGCCAGCTAACGATCCACATCCATGAACACCAACTAGCCACGAAACGACATGACCAGCTATGCTTAGTAGCCACACACGCAGATGACAAGCAACGTGAGTTCGACTGGGACAACACTACTATTATAGGACAAGCCAAACAGAGAACAGCCAGGGAATTCTAGAGGCATGGCACTCAACCACTGATTCAATCAATAAGCACATCGACCCGGACCCAATATACCTACCACTGCAACAGACAGCTGGAACTGACAACCGGAAGTGGCAGATTCAAACCACTACAAATTCTGGAGGATAGATCACAGAAGCACTTCACAGGAGGCTCCCAAGCACTGAGGATGTCACCTAGACAGGGGACAAAATGTCTGCAACACAAATTCCCAGCTCAGCGAACAGAATCACAACAACGAGGACTGTGAAACTTTGCATAGGAACATAGATACATTGAATGAGCAATGGTCAGTCCTGTGGAATATAATGTTCATAAATGTAATGTCATACTGTTTGGTTGGAATAACATTTAAAAAGAGATAATTACTTCAATTTGAGAAAAGATGTACTGGCACTAGAGGGGGTGTAGAGGAGGTTAAAAGTTGATTCCAGAGTTGAGGGTTTTGGCTTAACAGAGACTGAGTAGATTGTGGTAATATTCATTGGAGTTCAGAAGAATGGAAACATAAAATAATGAATGAAATGGATAAAATAGAAGTAGAGAGGATGTTTCCACTGGCAGGTGAATCTAGGACAAGAGGGCATCAACTCAAGATTAGAGGCAGCAAATTTAGGACTGAATTGAGAAGGAACTTCTAAACCTAAATGGAATTCATTGCTCAGGGAAGTAATTGATGCTAGTTCAGTAAACGTTTTTAAAGCTAAGGTAGCTTTTTTTCAAAAAAGAAATAATTAATTAAGGAATACGGTGAGAACATGGGTAAATGGTTCTGCGTCCACGAAATGATCAGCCATGATCTTATTGAATGGCAGAGCAAGCTCAAAGGGCAGGATGGCCTTCTCCTGTTCCTAGTTCTTATGTTATACATTCCTCCCTCACTCGTGACTTGGAGGTGCTGGTGTTGGATTAGCATGGACAAAATTAAAATTCACAGAACACCAGGTTATAGTCCAACAGGTTTATTTGGGAGCACTAGCGCTGCTGCTGCTTCATCAGGTGGTTGTGTGTTTTTAAGTTTGTCCCTCACTCTTGTTTATGAACAGCAACAAAAGCCACGAAGCAGTACGCATGCTCCAGCCAACAATGGTACCCGGATGATTGATGTCAGCGGCGGACCAATGGAAGGACAGGGGCGGAGCTGGAGGACCTGGCTGGGCAGTTGGCCATCCGACCAATCAGAGTGAATGAGAGGCGGGACTTGGCTATACCACGTGATCATCCTCACGGACAGCGCGGCTGTGCGGGCGGAGAGCTGTCGGTAAGGAAAGAAATAACCAGCCGGAAGCGGGAGGGAAATGGTGCTGGTCTGGGCTGAGAGGTTTTACAAACATTTGGTGCACATCGGAAAATACAAATTTGAAACTTAGTCTCGTTTTTTGCAGTAAATGGGAAAATGACTCATCATGTGATTGAATCGAGTAAGTGCCGCCATCTTTATTTGGGGCAACGATTCACTGGACACGTGCAGCCGCCATCTTTGTAGGGGGCAAAGTTCAGAGGGGAGTATGTGCAGCTGTCCCTGATAGAGAGTCATAGGGCAGGATTTACACAGAGCACATTCATACCCAGAGAAATGGATATTTTTTCTCTGGGTTTGTTTCGTCATTCATTTAAATGATTTGGATGTGAATAGAGGTGGTACAGTTAGTAAGTTTGCAGGTGACACCAAAATTGGAGGTATTGTGGTCAGTGATAAAGGTTGTCTCAGAATACAATGGAATATTGATCAGATGGACCAAGGGGCTGGGGAGTGGCAGATAGGGTTTAATTTAGATAAATGTGAGGTGCTGCATTTTAGAAAAGCAAATCAGAGCAAGACTCACACACTGAATTGTCAGGTCTTAGAGAGTCTTGTTGAACAAAGAGACTTTGGAATGCAGGTTCACAGTTCCTTGAAAGTAGAGTCAATAGTAGAAAGGATAGTAAAGAAGGCATTTGGTATGCTTCCCTTTACTGGTCAGAGTGTTGAGTAAAGGAGCTGGACAGGACATTGGTTAGGCCACATTTGGAATATTGTGTGCAATTCTGGTCTCCCTCTTATCAGAAGGAGGCACTAAAACTTGAAAAGTTTGAGAATAGATTTTCAAGGATGCTGCCAGGGTTGGAGGATTTGAGTTGCAGGGAGAGGCATAATAGGCTGGGGCCATTTTCCCCGGAGTGTCATAGGCTGAGTTGTGATGTTGAAGAGGTTCATATAATCGTGAGGGGCAAGGATAGCGTAAGTAGACAAGGTGTTTAACCTGGGGTGGTGGAGCCCAGAACTAGAGGATATAGGTTTAGGGTGTGAGGGGAAAATTCAACAGGATCCTAAAGGGCAACAAAAATTGTAACATTTCAAAGGCATTTGAATAGGAAGGGTTCAGAGGGATGCCGGCAAAGTGCTGGCAAATGGGAATAGGTTAGGTTAGAATATCTGGTTGGCATAGACGGGTTGGATTGAAGAGTCTGTTTCAGTGCTAGACATCTCTGACTGTGGGATTACAAAAGTGAACACTGCTCTAATTCATCTCTGGGCTCCTTGATGTCCACTTGTTCATTATCTAGCTTCCTTTGTCTCTGACTCTATTTTTGCTCTTTTTAGTATTTTATGATTACGTTTACAGACCTTCCTGTAAATGAATTGTCCACTGCTGCCTGGTTCCTGACCATATTACAGAGGAGGGAGTACTGGATGTCTTAAATCGTAGCAAGGTGGATAAATCCATGGGACCTGTTAAGGTGTATCCCAGACATTTGTGGAAAGCCAAGAAAAGGATGACAGTTCCCCTCCCTGAGATATTTATATTGTTATTGGTGACAGGTGAGGTGCTGGAAGACACGTGCTATTATTTAAAAACGTGGTAAGGAAAGGCCAGGGAACAAAAGAACAGTGTGCCTGAAATCAGTGGCAGGCAAGTTGTTGGAAGGGATTCTGAGGGACAGGATTTACATGTATTTGTGTGTGGGAAATTCTCTCTCTTTAACTTGATTGAGTTTTTTTTAAGGTAGACTGTGGACGTTGTCTATATGGACACTGAATGATGTTCCAAAAAGCAGACTCGTTAGCAAGGTTAGATAACATGAAATGTTGGGAGAACTTGCCTTTTGGATACAAAACTGGCTTGAAGGTAGGAGGCAGAGGGTGGTGATGGAGGGTTGCTTTGTGGTCTGGAGGGCTGTGAGCACCAGTGTGCTGCAGGAATGGATATTGGATCCTTAAATAAATGCCTCGGATGTGAATATATGAGATATGGTCAGTAGGTTTACAGAAGACACCAAAATTGGAGGTGTAGTGGACAATGAAGAAGGTTAGTTTAGAATGCAACAGGATCTTGACCAGATGGGCCATTGGGGCGAGGAATGGCAGACTGGGTTCAATTTAGACAAATGTAAGCTGTTGGATTTTGGAAAGGCAAGTCAGGGCGGGACTTATACACTTAATGGTAAAGTCCTTGGGAATGTTGCTGAACAGAGAGACCATGGAGAGCAGGTTCATTGTTCCTTGAAAGTCGAGTCGAAGGTAGACAGACTAATGAAGGTGATGTTTGTTATGCTTATATTGATTGGTCAATGCATTGTGTACAGAAGCTGGGACGTCAAATTGTGGCTGGACAGGACCTTGATTAAGCCATTTCAGGAATTATGTTTTAGGTTCGAAATTCCCTGTTCTGGGAAGGATGTTGTGAATCTTGAAAGAGTTCAGACAAGATTTACTAAGACTTTGCTGGGGTTGGAGGATTTGGGCTACAGGGTGAGGCTGAATAGGCCAGGTTTAATTTCCCTGGAGAGTCAAAGACTGAGAGGTGACCCTCAAAGATCAGCAAGGCAGCCATTGTGTGGAGCTGCAGGCGATAGGCGAGATATGGAGACAAGTATTTTGCATCATGTTTACTATGAAGAAGTACATGGGAGATATAGAATGTGGGGAAATAAATGGTGACATCTTGAAAAATGTCCATATTACAGAGGAGGAGGTGGTGCTGGATGAGTGGCTAAGGAGCTGGTGCGGGGGAAAAGGATTCACATTTTTGGATCATTGTGATCTCCTCTGGAGTAGAGTTGACCTGCATAAGAATGATGGATTGTACCTGAATTGGAAGGTGTCTAATATCCAGGCACAGAGATTTGTTAGTGATACTCAGGAGGTATTAAACCTGTGAGGGAGTGGGTGTAAACCCAAGAAGATAGTGAGAAAAGAGGTATGTCTGAGGCTGGTACCGTTCAGAAGTTAAATAGTCAAGGCAGGCAAGGGTCAGTATTAATATGATGGGCTGAATGAAGTCGGACTGAGCAGTTGCACTGCATTTACTTCAATGCAAGAGGCCTGACAGGGAAGGCGGATGAGCTCAGGGTATGGTTTTGAACATGGCACTGGGATATTATCGCAATTACAGAGGCATCACTCAGAGATGGATAGGACTGGCAGCTTAATGTTCCAGGGTATAGATGCTATAGGAAGAATAGAAAGCGGGACAGGAGAGGAGGGGGAGGGGCATTTTTGATTTGAGATAGCTTATGTTTTTGCTTAGGGAGGATATTCCTGGGAGTACGCCCAGTGAAGTTATTTAGGTGAAACTGGGAAATAAGAAAGGGATGGTCACCTTATTGGGGTATTCTGCATGGATCTCGTCTGGGTCCTCTGGTTTCCTCCCACAGTCCAAAGATGTGCAGGGTAGGTTGGATTATCCAGGCTGAATTGCCCACAGTGTTGAGGGACGTGCAGGTTGGGTGGATTATCCAGGCTGAATTGCCCATAATGTTCAGGGATGTGTAGGTTGGGTTGCCCTGGGAAATGCAATGTTCCAGGGGGAGGTTAGGAGGCTCTCAGGGTCAGTATTAATATGATGGGCTGAATGACCTGCTTCCACACTGTTTGGAATTCTCTGATATTTATACTAGTTTTAAAATAGTTACAGAACATAATAGACCAGATCTAAACGTTCAGGTTCTGAATTGGACAAAGTCCAATTTTGATGGCACAAGGCAAGAACTTTCAACTGGCCCCTCCAGCCTCCTCTACCATTCACTAAGATCTTTTCATGGCCTCAGCTCCAATTTCCCACTCTCTCACCATAACCCTTAATTCCTTTCCTGTTCACAAATCTACATTTTGCCTTAAAGGCATTCAAGTTGATAACGTCAAATGCTTTATTCGGCAGGGAATTCCACAGATTCACAACCCTTTAGCTGAAGAAGCTCCTCCTGAACTCAGTCCTAAATCTGCTCCCCCTTATTTTGAGGTTATGCTCTAGTTTGACCCGGCCCCAGTGGAAATAGCCTCCCTGCTTCTATCTTTCTTACCCCCTTCATAATTTTATTTGTTTCCTATCCAAATTCTTCTTAATTACAATGTCTATAGAACCAGTTTTCTCAATCTCTCCACATACACCAACCCTCTCAACTCCCAACTCAAACTAGTGACCCTCCTCTGCACCCCCTCCAGCGCCTTACATCCTGGATAATGTAAGTGGACCAATCCTGTCTACAGTACTCCAGGTGTGGCCTCCCCAGCGCCCGGTACACCTGCAGCATAACCATCCCTCTAGCAATGAAGGACAATATTCCCTTCACTGCCATAATTACCTGCTGTAACTGCAAACCAACTTCCTGTGATTCATGCACAAGGACACCCAGCTCCCTCTGCACAGCAGCATGCTGCATGTTTATCATTTCATCATCCAGTTTGCTGTTAGTCCGACCAAAATGGATGACCTCCATCTGCTAGATCCTTACGCACTCACGTAACCTGTCTGTATCCCTGTACAGACTTACAGTGGCCTCTGCAGACATTGCTTTACTCATCTTTGTATCAAATGTGAACTCTGACGCCAACACGAATCCAAACACCCATTTATCCACGTTTTTTGTTGGTGAACAGATGCAGTATCAATGAGAAAACATTACCCATAATGCTGTGCATCTTTACCTTGTACAGCAGCCCTTTGTGTGGCAACATATCGAATACCTTCTGGAAATCGAGGTACACCACATCCACCGAGTCTGCCTTGTCCAAAGCGCTCGTCGTATCCTCAAATAATTCCAGTCAATCCATTAAAAGTGACCTGCCTTTCATGAATCCATGCTGTGTCTGCGAAATGAGACAATTTCTACCCAGATTTCTCACCACTACTTCCTTGAGAGATTCAAGCATTTTCTCCACTACAGAAGTTAAGTTAACAGGTCCTTTTTGAAAAATAGTGGTACCAATTTGCAGCTTCCAGTCTGTCAAAACCATTCCAGAATCAAACAAATTTTAGTGAATTATCACAAGTTTATTTGTTATTCCCCCCCATCTCCTTTCGTCCCTGGGATGCATTCCATCACGGCAAGGAGACCCATCTAACTTGAGGCTGTTATCTTTCCCAACATTGCCTCTTTACTGGGAATGATTGCTTCTCTGTCCTCATCTGCCATTGCCTCCATAGGCCTGTGACAATGGGAGTATATAGACAGTATGTTCCTGTTAAGGCCAAGGCTGGGAGGTGTAGGGAATGCTGCCTGACGAAAGAAATTGTGGGCCTGGTCAAGAAAATGAAGGAGGCATATGGGAGGTACAGACAGCTGCGTTTGTGAGAATCCCTAGAGGAGTAGAAGGGCAGTAGGAGTATACTCGAGGTAAACCAGGAGGGCAAAAAGGGACATTAGATAGCTTTAGGAAATGGGTTTAAGGAGAATCCAAAGTGAATGTACAAATACACGAAGGACAAACGAGTAACCAGGCAGAGAATAGGTATTCACAAACATCAAGGCTGTCTGGAACCGCAGGAGGTGAGAGAGGTTCTGTATGAGCGGAGAGGTTTTACAAACAAAATGTGCACATCGGAAAACATACATTTTTGTAGCGTCCCAGTCTCATGTTTTCAGTAAACAGGGAATTGCCTCATGTGGCTGCAGGCATGAGTGCGCGCCACCATCTTTATTCGGGGCAAGAATTCACTGGACACGTGCGGCGCCGCCAGCTTTGTAGGGGGCAAGGTGCAGCCAGGCGCATGTGCAGCCTTTCTCTGGTACAGAGTCATTGGGTAGAATTTACACAGAGCACATTCAAACTCAGAGAAATGGATGTTTATTTCTGGATTTGTTTCATCATTCATTTAAATGATTTGATATCGTAAATGAGTTTGCAGGTCATACAAATTGGAGGTATTGTGGATAATGAAGAAGGCTACCTCAGATTACAATGAGATTTTGATGAGATGGGGTATAATTTAGATAAATGTGAGGTGCTGCATTTTGGAAAAGCAAAACAAGGCAGGACTTATACACTGAATGGCAAGGCCCTGGAGATGTTTGTGGAACAACGAGAACTTGGACTGCAGATTCATAGTCCTTGCAAGTCAAGTTGCAGGTAGATAGGATGATGGAGAATGTGTTCAGTATATTTTCCTTTCTTTGTTCGAGCGTCGAGTATAGGATGTGGGAGGTCATGTTGCTGTACAGGGCATTCGTTAGACCACTTTTGGAATATTGTGTGCAGTTCTGGCCTGCCTCCTATTAGAAGGGTGCTGTGAAACTTGAAAGGTTTCAAAAAAAGATGTTAGGGTTTGAGATTGAGCTGCAGGTTGAGGTATAAAAGGCTGGGGGCTGTTTTCCCTGGAGTGCCATAAACTGTGCGGTGATGTTATGGGGGTTTATACAATCATGAGGGGCATGAATGGAGTAAATGAACCAGGTGTTTTCCCCGGAGTTGTGGTGTCCAGAAGTAGAGGGCATTGCTTTAGAGTGGATGGATAAAATTTCAACGGGGCCTAAAGGACAACTCTTTCATGCAGTGGGTGGAATGAGCTGCCAGAGGAAATGGTGGAAGCTAGTACAGTAAAAACTTGTTAAAGACATCTAAATAGACACATGATATGATTAGGAAGCGTTAACAAGGATATGGGCCAAGTGCTGGCAAATGGAATAGATTAGGTTCCGATACCTGGTTGGCATGGATGAGTTAGACCGAAGGGTCTGTGTCGATGCTATACATCTCTATGACTGTGGGATCATAACAGCTTATACTGTTCTGCTTCATCTCTGGGCTCCCTCATGACCAATTTGTCAATATCTAGCTTCCCCGTCTCGAACAATAGGTGTATTTTACTATTACAGACATTTTTGTAAGTTAATTTTTCACTGTCGCCCAGCCCCTGACCATGTGATGCTTATTAATTTTTTTTTGGAAAATCTTTGCCAGTCAAGATTTCTTTTTTTCCAATGAGCAAGTGTATTTTCCTTCCATTTCTGACTATAAATTCTGCATCATTTTCGTTCCCTGTAATCTGTGTTGTACTCCCTGAAACATCAACTGTGTTCCTCCTTCCACAGATACCAGTGATTAATGCCAAAGCCCTGTTGCCTGGGAGAGGGTGATGTTTGACTTTCTTGTACAGCTGCAGTTTGTGTGGTGAAGGGGCTCCCACAATGTGGTTGGGTAAGAGACATTACAGATTTCTCATTACAGCAACAGTGATGATTTGAAGATCATGTCCAAATCAAGAACAGTTTGTAGTTTTATTATCCTGCTTATAATTTCACAAAAATATTATTGGGAACTTTAGACATAAGGGCAGAGAAGGATGATATTAGGTCAGCTGACCAAAAGAATTGCCAAATAAGCAGGTTTTGAGGAATGTCTTAAAGGAGGAAAGCAGACCTGTGCGGTTTTGGCTGTGAATTTCAGACCTTGTTGCTTTGGTAACTGTAAAAGCAGCCACACAGGTGAGGTAATGAATTAACAGATCATTGGGAGTCTCGAACAGAATCGGTTGTCGAGGTCTCAAAGGGTGTGAGATACAGCGAGCTGGGGATGGTCACACCCAGGAATTACATCAAGGGTGAGAATTTTAAATTGAGGGATGTGGGCCGGATGCTGGCAGGTGAGACTAGATTGGGGTTGGGATATCTGGTCGGCATGGACAGTTGGATTGAAGGGTCTGTTTCCATGCTGTACATCTCTGTGGCTCTAGGTTGTTGATCATGAATAGGAGCTTTTTGATGGATCAGCAAGTTTTGGTACGAGGGAGTACTTGGGCAGCAGAGATTTAGATTTTCTTGAGATTACAGGGAGGTTGAATGTAGGAAGTAGGCCAGGAGTGTGTTTGGATAATGAAGTCTGGAAATAACTCAAGGTGGATGAGAGTATATGAGCAGAGACAAGGGTAGAATCAGCTAGAATTAGTGATCTTGTAGTGGGACTGGCTGTCACTCTAACCTCACCTCTGGGATTCGGCTGGTTGTCAAGTTGTGAATCAGGCAGTAACACAATCGGGAGCTGAGTGGCCCTGGTGGAGCCTAAAATGTGTGTCACTCAGCTGGCTGTTGCTGAGCAGCTGCTACTTGGTAGCCCTGTTAATGACATCTTCCATCACTTTCCTGCTGATCGAGTGTGGATTGATAGATGGAAATTGCCTGGGTTGGATTGCCCTGT